>NC_053424.1:53994219-54160539 GCF_007990345.1 Gossypium hirsutum
GACTTGGATATCTCCCTGCACAGGCTTCATACTGATGCCGTTTGTTTCTATAGAAACTAGACTCAGAGAGGAATCCAGAAATATATGGAATAACTCCTAATTATCTCTGGTTAATTTATAATGAATTTCCAAAGTCGGAACAGGGAATCCAGAAACCGTTCTGGCCCTGTCTCACGAGAACCTGAATATTTCTTAACATACTGTCCATATGATCATTTCGTTACTTTCCTATGAAAATAGATTCATCAAGTTTCGTTTACATAATTTATTCACTATTTAATTCCAATCCTACTATATTTAGTGATTTTCCAAATCTACATCACTGCTGCTGCCAGCATCTGCCTTTAAGGAGACTTTACCTATTTCTGTTTCATGATTCAACTAGCCCTTTTTGCATAAATAGCACAAATCATGATAGCGATTAACCATTCCATACCAAATATTATAACATTATGCTCGAACATATATAAGCATTCGCATGGCTATATACATTAACCAAATATTCTTCCGCCACTAGTCTATTTTATACATGCCATAAGACAATCTGAAACATAGCAGTACCAAACAGTGGATAGTATAGTGTGACTAGTTGCTGACGATCCCCGAGCCTGTAGCTTCGCAATGAGATCTATAAAACAGAGGAAACAGAGTAAACGGAGCAAGCATTACAATGCTTAGTAAGTTTTAAGCCAGTGTCAACAGATAACAATCAAATTATAACATAGTTGTTCGTATTTTTATTTCACTCTTCCTTCGGGCATACCATCCCTTTACCGAATCTGCACATCTCATCATATACAATAGGCAGATAAACTTTCACATAAAAGTGAGCTCATGTGACATAGATATATCGTATGATTTCACATCACCTCTCACACTGATCCGATGTCACATAATCATAGGAATAGTCTCATAGATTGCTCTCGTATGCATCACATAACTACCTTATGATTTAGTGCAAATCAAGCTCACATATAAACTTGGAGTACATACCTGTTTAACCTTTCGCATTGAATATATTTATAAGCAATTATTATTACGAAGCCTTACCCGGACATAATCTCCACACGAAGTTATCGGGTCTTACCCGGACAAAATCCCCACACGTAGTCATCGGGTCTTTAGAGCTCGATATAGTACAAGCACGAAGCTTAAGGACATTAATCAGTGATAATATTCTCGCATAAAGCCTGCGGGTTTTAACCCAAATATAGTACTGACACAAATGCCCTTCGGGACTTATCACATTTATGCACTTTCACATCCATCACATTGGCCACTCGGCCCTGTCACATATATACACTTTCACATTCATCACATCGGCCATTAAGCCTTATCACGCATATACACTTTCACATTCATCACATCGGCCATTAAGCCTTATCACATATATATACACTTTCACATTCATCACATCGGCTATTAGGCCTTATCGCACATATACACTTTCACATTCATCACATCGGCCATTAAGCCTTATCACATATATATACACTTTCACATTCATCACATCGGCCATTAGGCCTTATCACATATATACACTTTCACATTCATCACATCGGCCATTAGGCCCTATTCACATATATACACTTTCACATTCATCACATCGGCCATTAAGCCTTATCACATATATACACTTTCACATTCATCACATCGGCCATTAGGCCTTATCACAATTTAGAATTCACATATGGGTTTAATCAATAGCTTATAAGCAACTAAAACAAGTTTATCAAGGTTTACAACACAATCTCAAATTCAGCACAAGCTGTTTTCCTGAGCAATAGTCACTAAATTATTTATAACTGGAGCTACAAAACTCCAAATCACTTTCCGTAAATTTTTCCTGAATATAGACTCGTATGTCTTCCATCCATAAAATTTCCAGAATTTTAGGTTGGCCAATCAATACCAGATTTTTTCTTAAAGTTTTCCCCTGTTTCACTGCTTGACTAATCTGACCACTCTTCACTACGAATCAAATTTCTCATTATCAGAAATTTCTTTGCTTACACGTTTCTTTTATAAGAAACTAGACTCATTAATCTTTAATTTCATGTCTCATTCAGCCTCTAATTCAAATCCATGAATTTATGGTGATTTCTAAATTCATGTTACTGCAACTGTCCTGAGCAGGTTTATCACAATTTTACTCTTCTGACATATCCTTTCAGCACTTCATAATATCATATCCATTTGGCAACATATCATATTAATAACTTACCTATACTTCATAATAACCATTAGGCTATATGCATAAAGATTTACAATAGAGTTATGATTCTTTTAATATGTGCTTAACATATCATACTCAATCACATTATAGGCTTTAATACTTAAAACTTACCTCGATCGCTAATGTACGTCAATTCCGACTATTCGACCAATTTCCCTTTTTCCACGATCCGACTTTGTTTCCTTGAGTTCTTGAGCTAATGAACCAAATTTAAACTTATCACATCACTATTGTGTAAAACCACATTCGATTATATTATAATTTGGTTAGCAAGAAATACACTTATTCCTTATAACATTTAGCTTCGAGATCACCACCTCAATCATCTCAAGTACCAAACATGCATTAATACTCTCTTTAGTACAATTTCGTTACTTTAACTAAATACTAAACATATCCTTTTGCTTATCTATACACATCCGCATTTTAACTCATACCAATCATAACAAATAGCATAATATTTGTTAACATATAAAATTATGGTTGACATTACATCATTTACTTCCACTAACCATTTAAGCATAACCTAAGCGCATACATTGCATTGACAAACCAAACCAAAATATCCAATACATAGTCAAACATATAATTGTTATTTCACTCCTTTTCGAACTAATTTATAAAATGCATTCTCAAAGCCATAGCATATCATACATGAAACTTACCAAAGATGAATTAATCATAAGCTATTTATAGTACCTTAACCAAACACAACAACTAACTTCACACATATTTTTTTCTATGCAAATACCAAAGCCGAATCAGCTAAATATACTTATGAATATATATATCATCATCGAAATCACCTAAGCTTAGACATCATTTCTTAATTCCAAGCAAGTTGTCGAATGCAACCTTACTAAATTTCATGAATTCAAATCATGGATTCAATATACCATTACCATGAAATCAACAACCAAAAATTCATAGACAATTTAGGAAAAATCACATAAAATCGTAACACAAAAGGCATTCATCTAACACTTGATTTTTAAATTCTAACATCAAACTCAAATTTCTTAGCTCATCAACTCATGGCCGAACATCAATTATTCACCAAAACAAATTTTAACTCATGGGTTTTAGAGAAAATTAAGTAAGGGATTCAATGATACTAAAAATTAACAAAACAACTTGAATTTCACCTTGAATTGTTGCTTCCAAATGGCCGAAACTTCAAAGCCACAAATTTTTATTTTCTTTCTCCTTTGTTCGGCCTCCAAGATGAACTACATGCATGTTCTCTTTTTTTTTTCTTTCTAATCTAAAGTTACGGCAATGGTAGAGTGAGGATGAACCACCTTTGTTTTTATCACCCATTTCTTCTTTTAATTATTCTTTCTTCCATAATATAAAGCCACTAACTATTATCATGCTAAAATGAAATGCATATAATATCTATCAACTATCATTATGGCCGGCCACTAATTAAAAGTGGTCCATTTGACATGCAAGTCCCTCATGTCAATAACTCATGCATTATTTGGCCACTTTAAATTTCACCTATCACATTATCAAGTCTTATCACATGGGTCCTTTCTTATAAATTAACACCGCCTTGATAAAAATCAAGGCACGAAATATTCACACATACAAATTCCACATACAATAAGCACAGAATATAACATCTAATTATTTTTGTGACTCGGTTTCGTGGTCCCGAAACCACTTTCCGACTAGGGTCACTTTAGGGGTGTCACAACTCTCCCCCCCTTTAGGGATTTTCGTCCTCGAAAATTGGATAACGTCCTCTTATTGAATTATATTCATATAAACATTAGCTCATCGATAGCTATTGTAATTCATTATTGATTTCGCATCGATCTATAAAATCATTTTCTTATCTTAAAACAAATACATAAACATTTCTACAAGTATGCACAAATATCTCATTTTCTTGATTTCATAAGCAATAATCACTTAATTTAATTCATAAATGCATTTCAAACACACATTAAGCACATATTAACATGTATAATTCACATCATCAACCCACATATTTGTAACCCACATTTTCATTCATGTATAAGCTGTAACCCAACCGAAAGTACACATATACTCAATATTCGACTTAACTCATTTCCAAAAGAAAAGTCAACTTCCACGTACCTGAACATTTAGTTCATTTAGCACATTCAATCATAGTTAGCGTTACCCGTATACAGTCGAATAGGCATAAAGCCTAATGTAATACACTAGCTTGAGATTTATTCTAGCGCATAACTCGTATATCCAAAATTATCAACATTCATCAAAAATTCTTTCAAACTTTCGAATGTCGAAACTTAATCAAAATAATTTCTTGAACAAGATTAACAAAATAGTGTCCATTCAGCAATAGCACATATAACTCTTACAATGCCATATCCTAGATATGGTCTTACATATTCTCACATATCGAGTCAATGCCATGTCCCAGACATGGTCTTACACACTATCTCAAATCAATGCCTTCGTCCCAAAAGAGGTCTTACATGAATTCCACTTCACACACTTAGTGCTCACTGACCGATCTCGCACTCATAGTGCTCGGTTAAAGGAAATTCGCACACACACAGTGCCTCTAATTATTCACATACATAGTGCTCTTATGCATTCGTTAATACACATTGATATGACTTAACCAAGTCTATAAACATCATGTATGTGCACTTTTAAACATATCATCTCATTTAAATTTGAATTCGTATAGTAATGAATACTTAAACTTTGCTCAAATTACCGGCACGAAGCCTACTAGGCACGAAGGCCCGAATACATGTCACCAGCATGATTGCTCTTCGGGACCTAGCCCGGATATAACACCAGCACGAATGCTCTTCGGAACTTAGTCCGGATACCTCACTAGCACGAATGCTCTTCGGAATTTAGCCCGGATTTAGTAACTCGCACCAATGCCTTCGGGTCTTAGCCCGAATATATCAACTTGCACAATTGCCTTCGGGTCTTAGCCCGGATATATCAATTCGCACAAATGCCTTCGGGTCTTAGCCCGGATATAATCACTAGCTCAATTGCCTTCGGGACTTAGCCCGGATATCATTCAAATGCTCACGCACACATATATCAACAATCATGACACATCCATATTTCACTTTCGTTACTAAGGCTCAAACACAAAGCATTTATTAAACCTTTCCAATTTCAGCTCAATAGCCACACACAAAGAGCATGATTTCAATTGGCTTTATAACATAGTAGGGTCATTACTCGAAGACTTACCCCTTTCCACTGTCCGAAATCGACTCGGTAAGGTCGCACCCTTAATGTAAATAATTGATAGAAATATATATATATAGTGGGTTCGCACACATAGTGCTTAATAATCAACCACGCACACTTAGTGCCATGTACTTTAAACTCGCACACTTAGTGCCATGCATTTCAAGCCCGCACACTTAGTGCCAATCTCACAACCGTGAATACTTATTGCCCGCACACTTAGTGCCAATCTCGCAACCGTGAACACTTATTGCCCGCACACTTAGTGCCAATCTCACAACCGTGAACACTTATTGCCCGCAACTTAGTGCTGAAAACCAACCACTCTATACGCTTCACTGCCTTTTTACATTCGACAATTTCGTCTCTACATACATATACACATATAGCAATACACATTAGTATATCATTTACATTACTTGAATACAAACACAACATGCTTATCGACCATTCAACTTCCAGTTCCATAGCCACATACAAAAATCACATTTATAGTCATAACACTCTTTCAAAACTGCATCACTTATACCCTTATAATTCAATCCAAATCGAAATTCAAATACGAGTACATGATACGTACCTGATCAACTTAATAATTTAGGCATATCTAAGTGAAGTTATATCGCAAATTCTCAAAGTCAGAGCTTGCTACAGCTCGATCGGGATCAAGATTCATTGCAATACAGCAAACACATTTTAATAGTCAAAAATCATCACACTATCATTTTATCACTTTATGGCATGTATAAATAGACTCACGCGTGCTACGTTAGTCCTAAACCCACTTGACCTTAGGGTCATACCACTTGAACTTAATAAATCACTTATAAAACAAATATCACAATATCAAAAATATTTTTAAAAATCACAATTAACTCGTAAATATTAAATATAATATTTACAAACCTACTCGTCGAATTTGGTGACCCCGAAACCACTGTTCCAGTTAATCCTAAAAACGGGCTGTTACATTACAATAACTAAAATTAGTGATAAGGACTCGTGCGAAAAAGGATCGTAGGTTTGTCCAAGTCGAGGTTTTGACTTAGGGCTCTAAATGATCAAAAAGAAACTTGGATTTTGACACACCCTGAAACACAAACAAACTCAAGTCAGAACCAATAATTTAAAAACTAAAGGAAACAATTAAAATAGAAAATTAAGATATAAAAATATCTCAACAATTAAAGATACATATATGATGTTAAAGGCCAAGTATTTTCATGAACTTGACAAATGATGCCAACTTGAGAGGCTTGGTAAATACATTAGCAACTTGATTCTCACTTTTGCAATACTCTAGTTCAATTGCTCCTTCATTGCTAAAATCTCGCAAAAAGTAATATTTTACATCAATATGCTTGCTTCTTCCATGCAGCATAGGATTATTCGACAACTTGATGGCTGAGTTGTTATGACATAAAATTTTAATGGCTCTTTTTGGCTTGAATTGTTGTTATTCAAGGATTCTCATAAGCCAAATAGCTTGACAATCGCAACCTTTAGTAGCAACAAATTCAACTTCTATGCTTCATAATGTGACAATGGATTGCTTCTTAGATGACCATTAAATAGCCCCTGTGCCAAGCATAAAACCAAAGCCTGAAGTGCTCCGTCTGTCATCTTGATCTCCTGCATAATCACTGTTGAAGCCAATCATGTTTGACTTTTCACCCTTCCTATAAAAATCCCAAAATCCTTGGTTTCTTGTAAGTAACGAAGGATTCTCTTGGCAACAAATAAATTCTTTTTAGTCGAGCTTTCCATGTACCTGCTAATTGTTGGGAAATGTGTTTATATTGTAGTAAACCTGTAACTATTTTCTGTGTATTTAAACGATGAATAAATGAGTAAATTTAATTTCACATTTCACTATTATATCTTTTGTGTTTCTATCTTTCATGTTTTGCATACATAGTATGCAACACCCCTTACCCGTATTCGATGCCGGAACAAGGTACGAGGCATTACCGGACTCACATCACAAACAATCATACAAATTTGAGTCATAAATTTGCATCCAAATTAAAACCATTTGAAATTAATCATAAAGTCCCTATAACGAGCCTATAAGGCCCAAAACATGCTTTGGGAGTGGTCCAGGACTAAACCGAGAACTTTAGAAATTTTCACGACACTTAGAAAATTTTTCCACTAAACAGAGGTCACACGCCCGTGTGGATATGGGACATGCCCATGTGGGTAGGCCGTGTAGTCACACACGCCCATGTCCTAACCCCGTGTAACTCTCTGACTTGTAACCCATGAACAAATTGAGGTCACACGGCCAAATCACACGCCCGTGTGCTAGGCCGTATGGGAAATTAATTTTCATAAAATAGGTACAGACTTCACACGAGTAGGGCACACGCCCGTGTTCGAGGCCGTGCCATCCACACGGCTGAGACACATGCCCATGTCTCTACCCGTGTGCTCAATTCTGAGCATTCTGTTTCTCAAAATTTAGGTACAGGGGACACACGGCATATACAGATGCTTATTGGGCAGACTGTGTGTCACACACGACCTAGACACACGCCTGTGTGTCAACCCGTGTGGACAAAATAAGGGCTATTTACCAAGCTATTTGCCACTCTCATTCACACATACACCTACACCAATTCAAAGGCACAAAATATAATATACTTAGGCAATCAAAACATTCACATTTATGACCAACACATGCCAATACAATATCAACGTCTATCATACACACAACATTTATCAAACCACAATTGACTACTTTCAAGATACCTAATTGTACACAAATTTTATCATTTCATCCATAGATCATATCTCTAAACATTTCTTATTCATGCCTTAAATCACAATTCCATCATTCACCAAGCATTCATAGACCACATCACACAAGGATGATTGCATATGCATTCATTCATAAGAAAATATATATAAATATGCTTACAACCATTCCAATCAAAATGAGCCAAGTTACATGGCCAAATACCACATCAACCTTTGACAATTACAAGCCAATATTTTTGGCCCAAACACAATGACACATATAACAAAATGACCAAGTCCCTATACATGCCATGTTTTCAAAATACTAAGATCATCAATACCCAAAATGAAAGTTTGATAGTGTGATTCGAATCTCCGACAATCTCTAATCCGAGCTAGCTTCTCAACACTATAAAAGCATGAAAAATAAACGGAGTAAGCTATATAGCTTAGTAAGCTCGTATGCAAGAAATAAGCGACCTACCTTACGTGTAACATTTAAATAATATAACATAATTAAATGTACATTTACCATAGTCTCATAATCATAGCTCATCCCATCACAAAACTTACCTCATATTCATCATTTCATGCATTTATTAGATATGAGCTTCAAGCACATACCTGTATCATCTCGAAAGGGATTTACACATAATCTCATCTTTAACATACCCGTGAACCACTCTAATTCAAAATGTTGAATACTTGGGATTCTTGCATACTAAGTGCCACATATGTAGCCAATGCTACCTCAAATCTCATATCATATAGTTTCTCGCTCTCGAGCTATCAACGGGCCTACTCACACAAGCTGTTAGTCGAGACGTAGCTACGTTGTGCTGCTCACACAAGCTTTCAAGTATCCTCAACATATACCTGTATATTCAACCATCGATAGGACGTACAAGATGAGCACCTGGATCACATGATCACATAACACATACTAACCCTAGTGAAATGTCACTTGTATCCTACCCTATTCCTAAGGTTCAAAGAGGATTTCTTGCTTGTCAATTCATCTTCAGACTCGTTCATAGGAATAAGCTCATCCATATTTATCAAACATACAATTGATGCAATATTAAAGCAATAAAGTACAATCATATTAAAGCTTATTTTTAACATACGAACTTATCTCGGTACAAAATGGCTAATTGTTTAATTTAGTCCAGAACTTCGTTCTTTCCCTAGTCTAGGTCAAAACCTCATCTTTCTTGATCTATAATACCATATATAACTTTTCAATTATCACATTATTCAATTTAATCCCAAAAACACCTTATGGCAAAAATTACATTTTTACCCTTAACTTTTCAACTTTTTACATTTTAGTCCCTAGGCTCGTAAATTGATTTTCATTCAATTTCTTCATTACCTATTATTAATACTCATATCAGTCCATGTTTTTCATTTATTCACATTTTTACACACATTTTACAACTTTTACAAATAGGTCCATCACTTGGTAAATGTTGTTTATCTAACACCAAACATACATTTTCTACCATTAAACATCAAAATACAAAAATATTCAACATAGATAAAATTTTAGACTTTGATTTTCTTTCAAATTAGTCCTTAGAATAGCTAAATCAAGTTACAACATTCACAAAAACGTAAAAATCATTAAAAACAGGACAAAGACAGACTTACAATCGAGCTTTAGAGCTTGGCAAACCCTAGCTATGGTTTCTCCTTGTGAACTTCAACCATCGCGGATCAAATTAGAAAAGATGACATCTTTTTATTAGTTAATTTTGACTTTATTTACCAAATGACCAAAATACCCTTCACTTAAAATTTTGAAATTTCACCTAGCCATGTCCATTTTGGTCCAACTTAAGGTATAATGGACTAATTACCATTTAAGGACCTCCAATTTAAAATTTCATAGCAATTGGACACCTCTAGCTTCTAGAACACAAATATTGCACCTACTGCAATTTAATCCTATTAGTCAAATTGGACACCCTATCGATAAAATTTCTTAACAAAATTTTCACACAATCATTCAATCATACTGTAGACCTTAAAGAAATAATAAAATAAATATTTCTACTTCAAATTCATGGTCTCGAAACAACTGTTCGGACTTGACCCTAAAACGAGTTGTTCAACTCTCCCCCTCTTAGGGATTTTCATCCCCGAAAATCTTACTGAAAAAGAGGTTTTGGTACTATTTTCTCATCACTTCTTCGGTTTCCCTTGTAGCTTCTTTGACCCCATGTCTTTACTACAGAACTGTCACTAGGGCTATATCTTTATTTCTCAACTGTTTAACTTCCCGGGCTAGGATCTTGATCGATTCTTCACCATAAGTAATATCTGGTTGAATCCCAGCCTCTGTCTGTGAAATCACATGCTATGGGTCTGATTGATATCTTTGCAACATAGACACATAAAACACGTTGTGGATCCTTTCCAATTCCGACAGCATAGCTACCCGATACGCCACTGGTCCTCTCATTTCAATAACCTCATACGAACCAATAAAACGTGGACTCAGTTTACCCTTGCGACCGAATCTAAGAATTTTCTTCCACGGAGACACTATCAAAAATACCTTATCATCGACTTGAAATTCAATCTCCTTTTGTTTCAAATCCGCGTATGATTTCTTTCTATTTGAAGCCGCTTTCAAACAATCACGAATAACTTTCACTTTTTCTTCAGTTTCTCTAACCAAATCAATCCCGTGAATTTGTCTCTTACTGAGCTCACTCCAGTACAATGGAGTACGACACTTACGACCATACAATGCTTCTTACGGTGTCGTCTTTATACTCAACTGAAAACTGTTGTTATAAGCAAATTCGACTAAAGGTAGATATTTTTTCCAACTACCTTCGAACTCTAATACACAACAATAAAGCATATCTTTGAGAATCTGAATCGTTCTTTCTAATTGACCGCCAGTCTGCAGATGAAATGCGATACTAAAATTCAAATTTTTTCCCAAAGCTTCTTGTAACTTCTTCCAAAACCTTGAAGCAAATCTCAGATCTCTATCCGAAATAATAGAAATAGGTACTTCGTGCAATCTAACAATTTCAACTATGCACAACTCAGCTAGCTTATCAAATGAATAGTTGATACGTACCAGAATAAAATGAGCCGATTTCGTCAATCTATCAACAACGACCCAAACAACATCTTTCTTCTTCGAAGTCAGAGGTAATCTAGTTACAAAATCCATTGTAAATCTATCCCACTTCCACTCGGTAATCATCACTGGCTGAAGTAAACTGAAAGGTACTTGGTGTTCGGCCTTTACTTGTTGGCAAATCAAACATCTCGATACGAATTCAGAAATCTCTTTTCATACCTGACCACCAATACAATTTCTTCAAACCGTTGTACATCTGTATACTTCCTGGATGAACAGACTGACAATATATGCCTCGTGAAGAATTTTTTAAATAAGCTTGGTATCTCTCGGTACACAAATCCTACCTTGAAACATCAAACAATCATCGACCCTAATTTGAAAAACTGAATCATTAGTCGATTTGCATTGAACTCTTTTAGCTTGAAGTTCCTTGTCACATTTTTTAGCTTTGCAAATTTGCTAAAGAAATATCAGTCTAGATTTTAACTTAGTTAGAACCGATCCATCATCAAACAAAGTCAGTCGTGTATTCATTACTTTCAAGGCGAACAAAGATTTCCAACTCAAAGCTTCAGCGACTACATTCGCCTTCCCAGGATGATAATCAATTACAAACTCATAGTCTTTCAACAAATCAAGCCATCTCCATTGTCGCAAATTGAAATCTTTCTGAGTCATTAAATACTTTAAATTCTTGTGATCAGTTGTAACATCCAGAATTAAGGCCTAGTCAGAACAGTGGTTTCGGGACCACAAATTTGACACAATAAAATTTGTTTTTATTATATTTTTATGGTCTAAAATTTCATGGGATGATTTCATGAAAATTTCATTTGAAAATTTCGACGTTTGGGCACTCAATTTGGTCAAAAGGACTAAATTGTAAAAAGTGAAAAAGTTGAGTTCTACATGTTAGAGGTGTCTAATTGTTATGAAATTTTAAATTGGAGGCCCTTAAATGGTAATTAGACCAATGGATAATTTTTTGGACAAAAATGGGCATGAAATGGGTGAAATAGAATATTTTTAAATTAGGGGCATTTTGGTAATTTAGAAATTAAAATGAATTAAAAACAAAATTAAAAGCCAATTTTTGTCCATCTTCTACCCCATGGCTGAAACTTGCATGGAGAATACATAGGTAGATTTTTCAAGCTTCCAAGCTCGATTGTAAGTCCGTTCTAGCCCTGTTTTTAATGTTTTTTACGTTTTTGAAATCCTTGTAACAAGATCTACTCATTTCTACCCATATTTTGAGCTAGGGTTTGTGTTTAAAAATTTACCCATGGACGAAATGCATGTTTTTTTATGTCTAATGGTAGAATATGAATGCTTAGTGTGTAATAAACAACTTTAACTAAGTGATTTTCGGTGAAATTGTCAAAAAGGATCGTTTTGTAAAAGTTACAAAATTTGTCAAAAAAGTCTAATTTAATGGAAATTAGGGGCTTCTACAGTTATGAAAATGATTCGGATAGGCTTAAAATGCAAGGAAATTGAATAAAAATCATTTTACAAGCCTAGCGGCCAAAGTGCAAATATGTGAAAGTTTAGGGGTCAAAATGAAAACTTGTAAAAGTATGATTTTTGGACCCATATGAATAATGTGACTAATTAGTAAGCTAAATGTGGTATTATAGATCAAGGAAAATGAGATTCGGGTATAGATTGGAAATGAATGAGATTATGGACTAAATTAGAATATATAGTCGTACTCGAACCCGAGGTAAGTTCATGTGATTTTAATAATGCAATACTGTATTTGAATGCTAATGCTTCGATATTACACGAGTTGTAAGTATATATATGTGAATAATTTGATATTATGTGGATATTTTAATGATAAAACCTGTTCTTGATGTTTTGCTATTATGATGAAAATGTTGCAATGCCATGTGATTATGAGATATTGCTATGTGAATGAAGCCACAATTCGAGTACGTCCAGTAAAGGTTTGGAAGTTTGATGGAATATGATGTTTCTTTGAAACGAGTAAGTTTGCATGTAAATAATATTTCGATTCTTTTTATGTTATTATCTTTTGTTACTATATGAGATGTTAATGATCAATTGATGTAAACTACGAATTGGGATTGACTAAGAACGAGTTAGTAAAATGTTGAAAAGTGAAGAATTTCCCGATTGAACCTTCGGAATAGAAGAGATACGAATGATCCGTTGTGAGAACACATGTGCAGTACTATGTACAGGCTACTATGTGTTTAAGACAGTTTTAGGTCACGTGTGTAGTACTAAGTGCAGGCTACTATGCATACCCGATAGTTTCGATCAAGTGTGTAGTACTAAGTGCAGGCTACTACGTGTACCGGATTGATAGGTTGCATGTGTAGTACTAAGTGCAGCTACTATGTGTACCGTTTACTTCGATCAAGTGTGTAGTACTAAGTGCAAGCTACTACGTGTATCAGATGGATAAATCACATGTGTAGTACTAAGTGCAGGCTACTACGTGTACCAAATTGATAGGTCGCATGTGTAGTACTAAGTGCAGGCTATTATGGGTACCAAAGAACTTCGGTTACAAGGGTGGATATGCACAGGCCACCGGGTATCTGTTATTATTCCAATGAGTTCAACGGGAAATTTACTAAGTGAAAATACATATGTACAAGACTATGTGATGAATAAGTGCTATTATATCTATGTGAAAAGTTGTGAACAATGTGCTCGATAGTTGAGTGAATCTTTTGGTAAGATAGAATGGAGTAAGTGAAATTATGTAAAAATGAAATTTTGTAATAAAACAAATTTGGACAAGAGAAGTTGTGTGACTTTTAAAAACCACCAAAAATGGTAGAAATTGAATTAGAGATTGAATAAGATATTAAATTAAATCTTAATGAGTCTATTTTCTCATAAAAGAAACGGTGAAGGCAAAAGAATTTCATATTCTGTGATAATTAGATTTTTGTGAGACAGGGTCAGAATTATTTTGGAATCCCCTGTTCTGATTTTGGAAAATCATTTAAAATTGTAAAAACTAATTATGGATCATAATTCACATTGTTAAAATCTATAATGAGTCTAGTTTCTGGAAAAATTAGTGATTCTCAATTTGGAGTCCCGTACCATGAGATAAATGATTTTTAGTGAAGAGAGGTCGTAACTGTTAGGTAGTGAAATAGGGGTATATTTAATGAATAAACTGTACTTATTGGCTGGATAAAAAATTCTAAAAATTTATGGTAAGAATATATATGAACCTAGTTTCATATAAAATTAACGGATCTTAATTTGGAGTTTTTTAGCTCCGGATATAAATAAATTAGTAACTATGACTCGAGAAAACAACATGACCAGAAAATCAGCAAAAGTGTAATTATGATTACATTTTCATGGAATCATGTTGATAATTTGCTTATTATTTTCATATGGACTTACTAAGCTTTAAGATTACTCCCTCCTTTCCTTTTCCTTAGTGTTCTCAGGTCAGCTCAGGATTGGAGACCGTCGAAGGCAGATCACACTATCAAGCCAACAACTCCAGAGTATTTTCATATGTGTATTAAATACTTTCAAGAGAGTGGCATATATAAGGACTAGTTTTTATGTTAGATGTTGTTATGATTAGCCAAATGTATAGGCTTATATTGATTTATTGTATATGGCCATGAGATGTGGCTTTAATGGTTATGGCTTGTAAGCCTAATTATTCTTGCTATGTGTTAAGGTTTGTGATGTGTTTATAATTGGTTGCTATGAATGATTAGTATAACAGATGTACATGATGAATGCTCTAAGACCATTTGAGGTGGTCATGGCCATGGAATGAATGTGTGGCATGCTAGTAAGTTGATAATGATTGAATAAGGACAATTGTAGAATGTAAATTGGAATGTCTAACTTGGTGTAACATGAGTATAGGTAATAAACACAACATGTAAATGCTTTAACGAAATTTTACTAAAGTATGATTAACCATTAAATTGATGTTATAATGTGTGTCTATAATGTGTATAAGTATGGGAGAGATATAAGGACAACATAAGGCTTGGAAAATAGCCTAAGTGTTGGCTACACGGGTAGAGACACGGCCATGTGTCTTAGCCGTGTGGAGGACACGGCCTAGCACACTGGTGTGTGGCTTGGCCGTGTGGATCAATTTGTTTTGCTGACGTCATAAACAGAGAGTTACACGGTCTAAGGACACGGGCGTGTTGAAGACACATGACTGTGTCTCTGTGTCCACACGGGCATGTGACCCTATTTCATGAAAATTTCTCTAAGTTTTCCCAGAGCTTTTTGAAGTCCTCGGTTTAGTCCCGAACCACCCCGATGTATGTTTTAGGCCTCAAAGGCCTATATAAGGGACGATTTACATGTGTTTGAAAAGTTTTAATTTGGATGAAATTTTATGGTCCGGTCTTGCATGTTTGTGAATGTTTAAGTCTGATAACTCCTCGAACCCTGTCCCGGCTTCGGATACGGGTAAGGGATGTTACATCAGTAAAGATGTGATACTTTTCACCAAATGAATGGTGTTGCCAAATTTTTAAAGCAAATACAATGACAACCAATACCAAGTTATGCGTCGAATAATTCCTTTCGTCCAGTTTCAACTGTCTTGAGGCATAAGCTATCACTTTACCCTCTTGCATTAGCACAGAACCAAGACCGTTCAATGACGCGTCGCTGTAAATCACAAACTCTTTTCCCTACTTAGGTTGCACTAATACCGGTGCCTCAGTCAACAATGCTTTTAACTGATCAAAACTCTTTTGACATTTCTCAGACCACTCGAATTTCACATCCTTTCATAACAATTTGGTCATAGGTGTAGCAATCATCAAAAATCCCTTAACAAGACGTCGATAATAACCTACTAAGCCCAAAAAACTTCTAACCTCGGATACATTTCTCTGAGGTTTTCAATCAATAATTGTCAAAATCTTACTCAGGTTGACCCTTATACCTTCCACGAAGACAATATGTCTCAAAAATCTGACTTCTCAGAGCCAAAGCTCACTTTTGCTGAACTTAGCAAACAACTTTTTATCTATCAAAGTCTTCAACAAAATTCTTAAATGTTTGGCATGCTCAGACTCATCTGGAGAATAATTCAAAATGTCATCAATGAACACAACTACAAACTTGTCTAAATATGACTGGAAGATCTGATTCGTCAAATCCATAAAAATAGCAGGAGCATTAGTTAATCCAAAAGGCATAGAAAGAAATTCATAATGCCCATACCTCATTCTAAATGTGATTTTCGGCACATCCGAGTCTTTAACTCTCAGCTTATAATAGTCGGATCTCAAATCTATCTTTGAGAACACTATTTCCCCTTTCAACTGGTCAAACAAATCATCAACTCCCGGCAAAGGATAATTTTTTTATTGTAACCTTATTAAGTTGACGATAATCAATACAAAGTCTCATGGATTTGTCCTTCTTCTTGACGAACATGTAACACGCCTTTCCCATATCCAATGCCGGGACAGGGTTCAAGGCATTACCGGACTCAAACATAAACATTCATACAAAATTGAGCCATAAAATTTCATTCAATTTAAAACAATTCATACATATGCATATTGTCCCATATATGGGCCTACGAGGTCCAAAACATACATCGGAGATGATTCAGGACTAAACTGAGAACTTTCAAAAATTTTACAACACTTAAGAAATTTTCCATTTTTAAAGAGTCACATGCCCATGTGGAGTAGGCCGTGTGGTTACACACGCCTGTGTCCTCAGCCCGTGTAACTATCTATTTATGACATCATCATTCATTTAGGGGCACACGACCAAGACACACGCCCGTGGGGGTGGACCGTGCGTCACACACGGCCTAGACACACGCCCTTGGGTTTACCCGTGTGAACGATTGCAAGGCTATTTTCCAAGCCATTTTGTCACCCTTACTTGCACAATTTCATATCACCTGACATGGAACATTATCAAATATATAAATGCAATTTAAACTAACCACATTCATGCAATAACATGTCATTTACATATGATTAAGCATATGATTATCATAAGCCACCATTTGTGGCTATGTATATTCAAATTGAATCACAACTCATTATAGGTCAACACACTTGGCCCTAATAGTAATGACTAATATAAAAAAAGACATAATTCCTATACATGCCATAAACTCGAGTACTTGAATACTTATACCCCAGATGGTAGCTTGATTGTGTGATAGCATCTCCGGCGATTCCAACCCGAGCTAGCTAAATAAACCTATAAGAGATGGAAAGGAAGGGGAGTAAGCTTAAAGCTTAGTAAGTTCATTTGAAAACAATAAGAAATTTATTTACATGATTTTTCCAAATTCTTATAACATGTTCTCAAGGTATCACAATCATATTTGCACATTATTCCACTATTTGCTCAAATTCCAGTTAAGTTATCTACTCAAGTCACCGTCACTAAATTATTTATATCTTGAGCTATGGAACTCAAAATTAAGTTCTGAAAATTTTCCCTAATACTAGACTCACATATCTCCTTATCATAAAATTTCAAAAATTTTTGGTTTTGCCAATAAGTATAGTTTATTCTTTAAATTTGACTCGGTTCTCTTGTCTAATAGTTCCGACCCTTCATCACTAAAGATTAATTAACTCATCATACAGGATTCAGATATGTTCCCATTTGTTTCTTTTGTAACTAAACTCAGTAATGATTCTAAGCATATAAATTATGAACCATAATTATTTTTTTACAATTTTTGATGATTTTCCCAAATCAAAATAGGGGATGCCGAAAACATCATGACTCTGTCTCACGAAAACTCAAATATCTCAAATATCTCATAATCTCATATTCTTTTTCTTATACTGTTTCTTCTATGTAAAACTAGCTCAATAAAATTTAATTTCATATTTTATTCAGCCTCAAATTCAATTTCTAAAATTTTTGGTGAATTTTCAAAGTTGGACTACAGCTACTGTCCAAAATAGTTTTAGTACAAAAATGATGATAACTAAGTTCATAACACCTTCATTTCTTTTAAATTAGAAATCTATCATAGTCCTCCAAATTAACACAACATCATTTCACAATACTCATGGACTTATCATTCATGGATTTCATATTCAATTGAGTTTTTGTACATACCTGTACTCATTTGTAACATAACTCAAGTTCATTCTCACCAATGACATACCTCATTGGGACCATCATCAAATCCTTCCTTGAAATACCCGTTGAACACTGAGAATACTAATGGATACACAGAAACTTGCACATAGTGCCATATACACAGTTAGAACCAACTTATAGCGCGTAAAGTATTTAGCTAAAGATACCACATATTATGTAATGCTCGCATTTGAGCTACTCATGGGTTTTTACACAAAGTCTGCACCCATACCTCAAAACATTATCATGTAATGCCCGCTTATTGAGCTACTCATGGGTTTATACACAAAGTCAATACCTAGACCCACATTACATATATCACTTATCTCGTGAACTCAGACACAATTTATGAGTTCAAACCATATTATTTCTCATAACATATCTCGTATATCCTATACTATTCCTGAGGTTCAAACGAGATTTCTTGTCTAACTCAATGTTGTCGCACTTGCTCATAATGTCATTTATTCTTCCATCATGCATTTCATACTTTCATGATAGTAATAAAACATTTAAATGCACATATTATCAAAGCATTAAAATATGCTACAACATCCCATTATTTGCTTATGTACTTACTTTTGGAATCTTCATCAAGAATATTCGTATAATCAATCATACAATTTATATAATAATAACAATAAAGCATTTAATATTCAATTATAACATTGCATTATTATTATCACACGAACTTACCTTGACATAAAATCGGCAATTGGACATAACCGTCATATTCTTTGATTTCTGTCGTTCTAAGTCCGAATCTTGTTTTTCTTGATCTAAAATATCACATTTAGTCTAATTATTAGTCACATTATTCAGTGTGATCTGAAAATCATATTTTGGAAAAATTAAATGTTTTCCCCTAAACTTTATCATAATTACACTTTTGCCCCTAGGCTCATAAAATGAAATGAACTCAATTTCTTTGTACTATAACCCTAGCCGAACCATTTTCATAACTATAGAAAACTACAATTTTCATCAAAACACACTTTTATACCATTTTTACAACTTTTACAAAATGGTCGTTTCGGATGTTTTCACCGAAAATCACTTAGTAAAAGTCGTTTATTCAACAACAAGGATGCATTTTCCATCATCAAGCATCAAAATACACATATATTCATCAATGGAAAATTTTACAAGCTTTAACAGTTTTGAAAATGAAGGTACAAGATAGCGAAATTGAGTTACAACGACTCCAAAAATGTAGAAATAATTAAAAACGAGACAAAAACCTTACCTAGATGAGCCATAAAAGCTTGGCCGAATGTTTTCTCATCCATGGCTGCCCATTTTCTTCATAAACAATTGAAGAAGAAAGAAAGAAAGATGATAGCTTTTAAATTTTTGTCTTATTATGCCTTTATTAACTTAATTACCAATTTGTCGTTTTCTTTTCAAACAAATTTCAAAAGTGCCAAACAAATATCTTCCACTTACTTATTAATGGGCTAATTATCATATAAGGACTTATACTAAAAATCCTATAGCTATTTAATACATCTGGCTTCTAGAACTCAAGTTTTACACTTTTTACAATTTAATCCTTTTTTTTTACAAAATTAAGCATGCAACTGTTAAAATTAATTCACCAAAATTTTTAAATATCTATAAAATCATGCTATAACACATAAAATAATATCAAAAATAATTTCTCCGATATCAGATTTGTGGTTTCGAAGCTACTGTTCCGACTAGGCCCAAAATCGGGATGTTACAGAACAACACTGGTGCACCCTAGGGCAAAAAACTCGGTCTCGCAAAACCCTTATCTGTCAACTCTTGCAACTGAGATTTCAATTCTTTCAACTAGGTTAGAGCCATTCTATATGGAGCTATTGATATCAATGAAGTTCCCGGCTCCAAATCAATAGCAAACTCCACCTCTTTGACTAACAGTAAACCAGACAACTCTTCTGGAAACATATCCGAATATTCACAAACTACTGGTATTGATTAGATCTTCAATTTAGACACCTTCGTATTCAGTACATATGCGAGAAATGCTTCACAACCCTTTCTTACATACCTCTAAGCCGAAATTGATGAAATCACAATAGACAATTCACCCCATTCATCCGATTCAACCCGGAGTATTTCATTTTTTTGACACTTCAATTCAATAACTTTTCATCTACAATTCACTACTACATCATGTGGAGTTAACCAATCCATTCCAAGAATCACATCAAACTCATCAAATGGCAAAAACATTAAGTCAGTCGGAAAACAATGACCCCAAATCATTAAAGGACAACTCTTGCAAACATTATCAACTAAAACATATTTGCCTAAGGGATTCAACACCTTAATCAAAAACTCAGTGGACTCAACAGACAAATTCTTACTAGATACCAAATTCATGCAAATATAGGAATAAGTCGATCCAGGATCAATTAATGCAACTACATTAGTATCATAGAGAGAAAATGAACCAGTGATCACATCAGGGGATGACGCATCTTCGCGAGCGCAAATAGCGTAAGTTCTAGCAGGTACCCTGACCTCTAATCTTGTAGTTAACTCTTTCGTCACACCTCTGCTACTATTCCCACTCCTAGTATTTCTCGGTGGCCTCCCTCTAGTGGCAGTTTTGCTTAGTCTTGTATTCTGAAAATTGTCTTTTTCAACCATTTTCGGGCAATCCTGAATGAAGTGATCTTAAGAGTTGTATCTAAAGTAAGCCCGGTTATTCATCCTACGCTCACCGGGATATCGTCTACCATAGTATTGGCATTCAAGCTTATTAGACCTAGCATTACCAACGCTCGCTATGGATGTAGTCTGGGCCTTAGAAACTGAATATTGCTATCCATGATCTCGTTTGGGATACCCAAAAAAAGCACTCGATTGAGCATACAAATGACTCGATTTCTTTGACGAGGATTGAAATGGCTTATTCATCGGCTTCTTCCCTAAATCTCTAGTCTCAAACTCAACTTTCCTCTTTTCTTTGCTCAACTCTTCGGCTTTGCAAGCTCGTCCGAGTAGCACAACAAATTTCTTCAGCTCTAAAATCCTAACTAACAGTTTGATGTCCTCATTCAGTCTGTCTTCAAATCACTTACGCATAATAGCCTTTGTCCACACACATTCTCGAGCATACTTACTGAGCCTAACAATTTCTCGCTCGTATTCAGTCATAGACATACGGTCCTGTTTCAACTCTAGGAACTCTTTGCTTTTCTGATTAATGAACCGCTGACTGGTATATTTCTTTCTAAACTTATCTTGAAAGAATTCCCATTTAACTCTTTCCCTCGGTACCACGGATACAAGAGTATTCCACCACTGATATGCTTTGTCTCTCAAAAGCGATATAGCACATTTCAAGCACTCATCTGGTGTGCAAGAGAGCTCGTCAAATACTCTGATAGAGTTCCCAAGCCAAAACTCTGCTCTCTCGAGATCATCGTCAATATTAGCTCTAAATTTTTTGACCCTTTGCTTTCGAATCTTATCAACTGGATGCTTATTCAGTCTTACTAATTCCACACCTTGGGGAGCTACGGGAACCGGTTGAGGGTCAGGTGGGGGTGGACGAAGTTGGGCAACCAGATTTGTTCGAACAAACTCGGTAAACCACTCATTCATCTATTAGAAAAAGGCTTCCCTAACCTCTCCTCCTTGACTAATCGTCGCTGGTCTACTTTTAGATGGACCGGTCCCTTAAGCGGAAGCTGACACATTACTCTCACAGTCATTAGCCAATACTCGGTCGGGTTCCATTTACTATATGAAAACATAGTTTAAATTGTCAAGAGTCGTCACACTATCAAAATTTATATATGGCATGTAAAGCTAGAATTTTACACACGCTACATTAGATCGACTAAACCATAGCTCTGATACCACTAAATAAAACACCCCTTACCTGTATTCGATGCCGAAACAGGGTACGAGGCATTATCAGACACTCATTACAAGCAATCATATATTTTCAAGTCATAAATTTGTGTCCAAATGAAAACCATTTAAAATTAATCATAAAGTCCTTATTACGAGCCTACAAGGTCCAAAACATGTTTTGGGAGTAGTCCAGGACAAAACCGAGAACTTCAAAAATTTTCTTGAAACTTAGAAAATTTTTCCACTAGATAAAGGTCATATGTCTGCGTGGATATGGGACATGCCCGGGTGGGCAGGCCGTGTGGTTACACACGCCCTTGTCCTGACCCCGTGTAACTCTCTGACTTGTAACCCATGAACAAATTGAGGTCGCACGGCCAAATCACACGCCCGTATTTTGGGAGTAGTCCAAGACTAAACCGAGAACTTCAGAAATTTTCACGACACTTAGAAAGTTTTTCCACTAAACAAAGGTCACATGTTCGTGTGGATATGGGACATACCTGTATGGGCAGGCCGTATGGTCACACACGCCCTTGTCCTGACCCCATGTAACTCTCTGTCTTGTAACCCATGAACAAATTGAGGTCACACGGCCAAATTACACTCCCGTGTGCTAGGCTGTGTGGAAAATTAATTTTCATAAAATAGGTGTAGACTTCACAAGGTCAAGGCACACTCGTTTTCAAGGCCGTGCCGTCCGCAGGGCTGAGACACACTCCCGTGTCTATGCCCGTGTGCTCAATTCTAAGCATTCTATTTCTCAAAATTTAGGTGTAGGGGACACACAGCCTATACAGATGCCCATGGGGTAGACTGTGTGTCACACATGGCCTAGACACAAGACCTTGTGTCTACCCGCGTGGACAAAATATGAGCTATTTACTAAGCCATTTGCCACCCTCATTCACACATACACCTGCACCAATTCAAAGGCACAAAACATAATATACTTAGGCAACCAAAACATCCACATTTATGACTAACACATGTCAATAAAATATCAATGTCTATCATACCCACAACATTTGTAACACCCCGAACCCGAGACCGTCGCCGGAGTCGAACACGAGGTGTTAACAGACTTCAAACCACTTATTTGACATTTCCCAGACAAGCTGCCAATCTGCATACTAGTCGCTTTAAAAATCATATCTTGAGTTCTGAAACTCGAAATCCAGTTCTGTAAATTTTCCCTGGAACTAGACTCATATACCTATATGGTAGAATTTGTTTATAATTTTTGGTCTGGCCAATTAGTACAGTTTATTAGTCAAAGTATCCCATGTTACAGGGATCGACTACACTGACCTTTGCACATTACGACTTGGATATCTCCCTGCACAGAGCTTCAATACCGATGCCGTTTGTTTCTATAGAAACTAGACTCAGAGAGGAATCTCTACATATATGGAATGACTCCTAATTCTCCCTGGTTAATTTATAATTAATTTCTAAAGTCGGAACAGGGAATCCAGAAACCGTTCTGGCCCTGTATCACGAGAACCTGAATATCTCTTAACATACTATCCATATGATCATTTCGTTACTTCTATATGAAAATAGACTCATCAAGATTCGATTACATAATTTATTCATTAATTAATTCGACTCCTACTATTTTTAGTGATTTTTCAATCTCACGTCACTGCTGCTGCCAGCATCTGTTACGAAAGCAACTATGCCTATTTCGTGATTTCTCCTTGATCTAACTAGTAATTCATCATACATATCACCAATTATGATCATGACTAGCCATGCCAAAGGCTAATCATTGTCAAACATCTCCCTACTACACTATTGCCATATCATGAATTTTAACACCAAAAATAATCAACCATGACATATGGCATAAAAAGGTCGAATTATCAAGATTTACGACCTAACGTTATGAAACCAAACCCAACCGAACATTTATGCCATTTTCGCATGGCTAAAAGTCTACATACCAAAGTTCAAACACAACATAACAGCCTATGCATGCCGAAATGTTCTCCTAAGCCGACTAAGAAGAAAGTACCAAAACTTGCTAGCCGGTGTGATGACTCCAATGACGGCCCGATCACGCAAAAAGAGACGAGTCCAAGAAACCTAAAATAGGTGACAAGGAAACACCGAGTGAGTATATAACTCAGTAAGTCATAAGCAATGCACTACCATCCATTAATAACATTATCACAAGAGGAAGCAAAATGGAAACGAGGCTAGTTACTCCATCCATACCGAACCATACCATAGTTCCTCAAACCTATCGGTTCAATCTCATACCAAGTCATGCATTCACATTCCATATACTAATCAATAGGATATTCGAGGCATTTTCATACATCATTTTATTTTCGTTACAATCATACAACTAAACGACCTTTCACCTATTCCACGATAAATCTTATGTACGTGACTTCAATTATAATTGTCACATAGGTTCAAACTTACCAAGCTCAACTTCAAATATAAACATAACGCCTATTAGTCACGAACTCAAGGTACTTACCCGATCCGCTGTCCGTGATCGACTCAATAATGTCCCACACTTAGTGTTCATAATGATTCAAAAGTATATATTAAGTCCGCACACTCAGTGCTATATAATCAACTCGCACACTTAGTGCTATATAATCAAACTCGCACACTTAGTGCTACATAATCAAGCTCGCACACTTAGTGCTACATAATCAAACTCGCACACTTAGTGCTGTACAATTTAAACCCGCACACTTAGCGCCAATCTCATGATCATAAATGTTTATACCCGCACTCTTAGTGCCGAGATCAACAACTAATACATCTCACCTCATTTCTCTTCATCCAACACTTTCATCACCACATACATACATGTATATATATATATATTTATCATTCCATTCAGCATCATTACATAGACGTTATGATCATTTAAATTAATACAAACTATATGCTTAATGACTTACTTTGTGTTGGGTAGGACGGTTCCAACTCGGCTACTCGATGATCTTTTCTTTGCCTTTGCTTGATTCTCCTCCTTTAACTCCTTGAGCTTAATCAATAAATCAACTAGTTTAACCATCTTGCTAAACATTCATAATTCAATTACACATGCATATGTATGTTTGTATATTCGGCAACCATCCTCACTAATTACCCATTTAGTCGATTATACACATAATTAAAGGTAACATCACGAATGGGTATACTTATGTATATATACATATATATGTATATATATATACTTCGGAATGGGCATCACAATTAGATTTAACACCACCTTCATACTCAATTAGATGGCCGAATGCATGTATATATGCACAAGGTCAACTATAACATCATTTAAACACCTAATTTCATCTCATGAACACTCGACCCATTTTTACCCCATATGGCCGAATGTGTAAGATTACATTCAACACCATCGATGTACTTAGTTAGGTGGCCAAATATACCAAGTTAGACTTGACATTATACGTCACAAGAACTCTAATTTAATTTGTCAATTGCTTGGCCAAGAACTCACAAGTGCCTTATCTACAACCTATTCGGCCTTACTACTTAAACTTAGCCTTTCATACACTTATCTCTATTGTTTTAGAAGGCCGAATCCTTATGTGTTCCAACATCTAGCTTACTCAATTCAACACATCAAAACGACATTTAGGCCGATTTTGCTAGCACACAAGCCTTTGACCGAATGTCCTTGACCTCTAGTCACCTAAATTTTTATTCTTTAAAACTCATCCAACTCATATTTTTCATTGACAACCTCCTTAACTTCAATTTATTCACATCTTTAATCATGCTACATTCGACCATTATTTAACAATAATTCATGTATCCTTTTTATTAAACACTCAAAATCAACCATCTTCATACCTCATCACCAAAGACATCAAAATACCAACCAAGAATGTAACATTCATGGCCGAATATCATCTCCATCAATTAACAAAATTTGAACCATGGCTAGGTAGATTTCAAACTTACAACTTAAAATATACATGAATCTCAAAGAATAATATCAACATACCTCAATCTAGTTACATGCATGGCCAAACTTCTTAGAAACTTTTCCCCTAGGCACCGAATATTCAAGAGCTTCTTAATCAACTTGAAGATGACCAAATGCCTTAACTTCACTTTCTTCTTTTTCTTTCTTTAGGTACGGCAATTGTGATAAGGAAAAGGATGAACACTCCTTCTTCCTCCCTTATTTTATTCATCCTTTTTTTCTTTTTAATTCCCTTCTTTTATTTATTCTAATTTACTTACCAATATTAAATAATAAACAACATAAACTTGGAGGAATGGAACCATGCTTGGCCGGCCACTTATCAAGAATTGGGCACTTTGACATGCAAACCCAAACTTTCCTATTTTAATACTATTTGGTCCTTACTTATTTACCTATCATAATTTTCTAAGTCTCTCAACTAGATCCTTTCAAGCAAAATTCACATTCCTAATACAAAATTAAAACATCAAATTTTTATACAAGTACTATCACACATATAAGATATGCAAATAAAATTTTAACTAAATTTTATGACTCGGTTTTGTGGTCCCGAAACCACTTCCCGACTAGGGTCAATTTTGGGCTGTCACAACATTTATCAAACCACAATTGACTACTTTCAAGATACCTAATTGTACATAAATTTTATCATTTCATCCATAGATCATATCACCAAACATTCCTCACTCATGCCTTAAATCACAATTCCATAATTCACCAAGCATTCATAGACCACATGGATGATTGCACATGCATTTATTCATAAGAATATATATATGCTTACAACCATTCCAATCAAAATGAGCCAAGTTACATGGCCAAATACCATATCAACCTTTGACAATTACAAGCCAATATTTTTGGTCCAAACACAATAACACATATAACAAAATGACCAAGTCCCTATGCATGCCATACTTTCAAAATACTAAGACCATCAATACCCAAAATGAAAGTTTGATAATGTGACTCGAATCTCCGACGATCTTCAATCCAAGCTAGCTTGGAGACACTATAAAAACATGAAAATTAAATAGAGTAAGCTATATAGCTTAGTAAGCTCGTATGCAAGAAATAAGCAACCTACCTTACGTGTAACATATAAATGATATAACATAATTAAATGTACATTTACCATGGTCTCATAATCATAGCTCATTCCATCACAAAACTTACCTCATATTCATCATTTCAAGCATTTATTAGATATGTGCTTCAAGCACATACCTGTACCATCTTGAAAGGGATTAACACATAATCTCATATTTGACATACCCGTAAACCACTGGGAATAAAAATGTTGAATACTCGAGATTCTTACACACTAAATACCACATATGTAGCCAATGCTACCTCAATCTCATATTGCATAGTTGCTCGCTCTCGAGCTATCAATGGGCTCGCTCACACAAGCTGCTAGTCAAGAAGTACCTACGCGGTGCTGCTCACACAAGCTGTTAAGTATCCGCAACATATGTCAGTATACTCAGCCACCAGTAGGACGTACAAGACCAGTACCCGGATCACATGATCACATAACACATGCTAACCCTATTGACATGTCACCTGTATCTTACCCTATTCCTAAGGTTCAAACGGGATTTCTTACTTGTTGATTCGTCTTCGGACTCGTTCATAAGATTAAGCTCATCCACATTTATCAAACATACAATTGATGCAATATTAAAGCAATAAAGTACAATCATATTAAAGCTTATTTTTAACATACGAACTTACCTCGGTACAAAATGGCTAATTGTTCGATTTAGTCTACAACTTTGTTCTTTCCCCGGTCTAGGTCAGAACCTCGTTTTTCTTGATCTATAATACCACATTTAACTTATTCCATTATCACATTATTCAATTTAATCCCAAAAACACCTTATGGAGAAAATTACATTTTTGCCCTTAACTTTTCAACTTTTTTCATTTTAGTCACTAGACTCGTAAAATGATTTTCTGTAACAGCCCAATTTTGGGCCTAGTCAAAACAGTGGATTCAGAACCACTAATCCAAAGTCAGAGAAATTATTTCAATGTTATTTTATGTGTTATAGCATGGTTATATAAATGCTTGAAAATTTTGGTGAACTAATTTTAGTGATTGCATATTTAGTTTTGAAAAAGGACTAAATAGCATAAAGTGTGAAAATTTTGTTCTACTAGCTAAAGGTGTAAAATAGCTATGAAGTATTAAATTAGAGGTATTTATTGAGTAAATAGACCACAAATTTGTTAGTGACTGAACATGGAGACAAAGAAATTGTGAGGTGAAAGTTAGGTGAAATTTGGTGACTAATTTGACTAGAAATATAATAAAATAAGGAGAAGCTTTCATCTTTTTCATTCTCTCTTTCTTCTCCACTGATTTTATCCAAGAAAGAACGCCATGGGAGCTTCAAATTTTTAGCAACTTTAGACTCTTCCAAATAAGTGATTTTGATGGTCTTTCTTCATGATTTTTGTACTTTTAGGTCTCTTGTAGCATAAGCTAACTAATGGGGGGACTATTTTGCAAAATAGTTGAGAGTATACGGTTTTTTCGTGATAGTAATCTTGTTGATTTATGAAATTTTATGGAAAAAATGAATTATGGTTGTTAAATAAACAACTTTTGTGAAGTGGTTTTCATGAAAGCCTCTAAAAGGGACCATTTTGTAAAAGTTACAAAATAAGTAGTAAAGGTGTGAAATAATTGGATTTGTGAGTTGCAATAAGCTTAAAATAGATTCGAATAAGCTTGGTTAATGAGGAAATTTGATAAAATTTGATTTACGAGCCTTGGGGAAAAATCATAATTTTGTAAAAGTCTAAGGGCAAAGGTCATTTTGCCAAAATATGAATTATGAAACATCTTGATTAGTGTGATGATTAAATTAGTGAACTTTATCATTATAGATTAAGAAATAAGAAATCTGGACCTAAATCGAGGGAAGACCAAGCTTGTAGACTAATTCAATCTAGTCACCTGTTTTTTGTATACCGAGGTAAGTTGTACGTAAATACTACAACTTTATTGTTTTTATGTATCGAATGATTGATTTTGTATAATATGGTTGAATACTCTTATGAGTAATGCATGGTGAAATTTAATGTGGTAAACTCCTGGTTGAACCTTTTTGGAATAGATTGGGTATCCATGCCATGACATTTGGTTGATATGGGTGCGAGTGTAAGACTATGTCTGGGACATGGCATCGGCCACATTATTAGAGCCAGTGTAAGACTATGTTTGGGACATGGCATCAGTGTTGATATGTGTGCTAGTGTAAAACCATGTTTGGGACATGGCGTCGGCCACATTATGAGAGCCAGTATAAGACCATGTCTAGGACATAGCATCGGTGTTGATATGTGTGCTAGTGTAAGACCATGTCGGGACATGGCATCGGCCACATTATGAGAGCCAGTGTAAGACCATGTTTGGGACATGGCATCGGCATTTTACCCTCTTGTGCAAGGCTTATCGGATATCCTTTAGTATTCCAAATGGTTCCAAGGGTTATTTAAAGCTTATGATTAAGTTATGAAAGAATATAATCCTGTTGTGAGTTGTACAGGTTCTTACTCGAAACTCATGAGATATAAGCTTAGTTATGATGCCTTAATGGTAAGGATGAAATTGAGTAAATTCTATCTATAAGAATGATTTCGGGACGATCTTGTAATCTTTGGCTTATTCTTGTGATGCTTAAATATGTAGTAAATCTACTATTGTTAAATAAAGAATGTTGTGCTGGTTTATAATATGCTATGTGATTAAAGATGCATGGTTGATGTTGTTACTTATTTACATGCAACTTACTAGGTTTTATGCTTACTCCCTCTCTTTTCCATTCAGTTATAGTGCCTCCAAGCTAGCTCGGGGATCAAAGGGAGTCAGAGACTCGATCACACTATCAATCAGAATATTTGGGTATAATTAGACTTAACATTTTGAGTATGGCCTGTATAGGGGTTTGGCCTTTTTGTTAAGTGTCATGTTGATTTAGCCATAAGTGTTGGCTCATATTGATGTGATATTCCTTTTGTATAGGCCAATGATGTTGGTTAATATTGATTATTGCTAAATGCAATTGATGAGGATTTTCATGGATGTGGTTATTGCATGGGTTGTGTTGATAAGTAATAGATGTGGCATGTGAAAAAAAATAGCTTGGAAATGATGTGTGTGTGCATTGGTATTGGTTGATATGGTCATTTGTTTATGTTCGTATTAGTATTGTTTGATGTTTCATAGGTTGGTGTAAGTAAGGGTGACAAAAATGCTTGGTAGATAGCCTTGTTTTTGTCTACACGGGTAGACACATGGACGTGTGTCTAGGCCGTGTGTGACACACAGTCTGCCTCATGGGTGTGTGGTTTGGCCGTGTATCCCCTGCACCCTATTTTTGCAAAACAGACTGCTCAATAGTAACCATATAGGCAGAGACACGGCTATGTGTCTCAACCGTGTAGGGGACATGGCCATAGCACATGGGCATGTGCCCAGGCTATGTGAAGTCTGCACCTTAAATGCGAAATTAAATTCACCACACAGCCTAGCACATGAGCGTGTGCCTTGGCCGTGTGCCCCTAAATGGTTGATGACGTCAGAAATAGAATGTCAAGGTTTTAGTACACAGGCTAAGACATGAGCGTGTCATGGCTGTGTGAGGGACACGGACCACAGACACGAGTGTGTGCCAGGCCATGAGAAAACCCCTTTAGGTTTGAATTGTGAAATAAATTCAGACGGCAACACAGCCATGTTAAAAAGACACACGGGCATGTCACTCTTCCACAGGGCGTGTGCCCTTGTTGCCTTGAATTTTTTTTTTAAAGTTTTCTAAACTGCTTAGTTTAGTACTGAATCAATTCCAAAGTTTTTTTGGGACCTCATAAGCCCATAGTAGGGACATTAAAATGAATTGAGAAAATTTTTAAATTAGAACAGAATTTCATGACTTAAAAATGTATGTTTGCATGGGTTTGAAATAGGTAGCGTCTCGCACCCTGTCCCAGTGTCGGGTACGGGTAAGGGGTGTTACATTTTCATTCAATTTCTTCATTACCCAAGCCTAGATGAATATTATTAGTACTCATATCAATCTACATTTTTCATTTATTCACATTTTTACTCACATTTTACAACTTTTTAGAAATAGGTCCCTATTTGACATTTTCATCAAAAATCACTTGGTAAATGTAGTTTATCTAACACCAAACATACATTTTCTACCATTAAACATCAAAGTACACAAATATTCAACATGGGTAAAATTTTAGACTTTGATTTTCTTTCAAATTAGTTCTTAGAATAGCTAAATCTAGTTACAATAATCACAAAAACGTAGAAATCATTAAAAACGGGACAAATACGGACTTACAATCGAGCTTGAGAGCTTGGAAAACCCTAGCTATGGTTTCTCCTTGTGAATTTTGGCCATGGGGGATCAAATTAGAAAAGATGACATCTTTTTATTAGTTAATTTTGTCTTTATTTACTAAATGACCAAAATGCCCTTCACTTAAAACTTTGAAATTTCACCTAGCCATGCCCATTTTTGTCCAACTCAAAGTATAATGGTCTAATAACCATTTAAGGACCTCCAATTTAAAATTTCATAGCAATTAGACACCTCTAGATTCTAGGACACATATTTTGCACCTATTGCAATTTAGTCCTATTGTCAAATTGGACACCCTATCGATAACATTTCTTAACAAAATTTTCACACAATCATTCAATCATACTGTAGACCTTAAAGAAATAATAAAATAAATATTTCTACTTCAGATTCATGGCCTCAAAACTACTGTTCTGACTTGACCCTAAAACGGGTTGTGACAGCCCTAATTTGACCCTAGTCAAAAAGTGGTTTCGGGACCACAAAATCGAGTCATAAAAATAATTAACTGTTAAATTCTATGTTTATTATATGTGTAAATGCATGTGTGAAAGTTTCATGCTTTAATCTGGTCATTTGTATGTGAAATTTATAAGATAGGACTCATGTGATAAAACTTGAAAGTGTGATAGGTAAATTTTAAAGTACCAAATAATGCATGAAATGATGACATGAGGGATTTGCATGTCAAATGGACCAATTTTGTTTAGTGGCCTGCCATAAATGATGGTTGATGTATAATATATGTTTTATTTTAGTATTATAATAAGTGATGGCTTTCTTTTTGAAATAAATTAATTAGTAAAACAATAAAAGATGACCAAAAAAAATGGATGTTCATCTTTTATCTTGATTGCCAAAATTGGGGAAAGAAAATATTGAAGAAAAAAAAGGGGGAAGACTTTCGGTCATTTGAAGGCTTAAGAAGGTTAGTATATTGTGTTAAAGTTGTGAAATTTTAGCTTGTTTTAGGTTAATCATCATGCTTCTTACTTAGCCCATGCTAAATTTTAAATTTTGATGGATGGATGAGCATTCGGCTATGGTTATCAAAGAAGGAATTTGATTATTTCCTTTAAGTTTTGATGAAGAATGTGTTGAGGAAAGAAATTGATCTTGCTAAAAATATGAATTTTTAATGCTCATATATGTAATAGCTGAAAATAAAAAAAAATGCTTGATGTCTTGAACAAATGTTGTTTCGATGTGTTGAATTGAGTAAATTAGATGATTGAACACCTAAGGATTCGGCATTGTTCATGATTCTTTTATTTAGAATGTAATTTTGAATGTTATGAGTATTGGAATGTAAGTATATGTGTGCTCGGTCATAGGAGTTTGATATGAAGCTTTGTTAGGTTTGAGTGATGAATGGCCGAATGAGCTATAGGCTATGTAAGGATGAATTTTGTATATAAGTTGTGTGTGTAGCTTTATTAGTTAATGGCATTCGGCATTATTATTATTATTGTTATTTTATATATATGTACATTCGGTCTTTGGGGGTAATAAGATGAAGTTAAAATGTTAAAGAATGTTTCTAAGACTTGTTAAGTCGTTGTGACCATTGCCGAATGTATGTTTGGTTAAAGGAAATTTTTCAAATCGTTTATGTATGTGTATGTGAACTAAATATTTAATGAATATTCGGCAAAATGGGGTTAAGGGTTAAGTCATAAGAATTTTGGGTGGTTTTAGTATTTGGACATTAAGGTTATATGTACTTTGGCTATGTGAGTTAGGTGTTAAGTAACCTAATTATCTTGATATGCATATTACAAGGTATATATGATTTGTGTTTTGGTTGCATAACTATGTTTGGTTAATAATATGAATGTAAAGAGTTGTGAATTAGTATATTGTAATAAATCTGCTTGAGACAGCAGCTGTAATGTGATTTTGGAAAATCACCATAAATTGAGGGAAATGAGTTAGAAGCTGAATAAATTATGTAATTAAAGCTTAATGAGTCTAGTTTCTTATAAAAGAAACTGTGTAAGCAAAAGAATTTCCGATAATGAGATATTTGATGTGTATTCGGGTTAAATCCCGCAGGCTCCGTGCTGGTATTATATCCGGGATAAATCCCGCAGGCCTAGTGCTGGTATTATATTCGGGCCTTCGTGCCTAGCAGGCTTAGTGCCGGTGATGTGTATTTGGGCCTTCATGACTAGCAGGCTTAGTGCCAGTGATGTGTATTCGGGCCTTCGTTGTAACACCCCTATCCTATATCCGTCGCCGGAATAGGTAAAGGGGCATTACCGGACTTGAAACTCATATCCGAACAGTAAAAATTTTGAGTATTTTTTTTATAAAGAAAGTTCCTTTAGGAAAATACTAAAGACAGTCAGGGATACAATTTAACTGCTATAAGTACACATTTGAAAGATGCCATTTTCGCATGGCTTATATACATTAACCAAAATATTCTTCGGCCACTGGTCTATTCTTTACATGCCATAAAATAATTCAAAACATAACAGTAACAAGCAGTGGATAGTGATAGTGTGACTAGTTGCTGACGATCCCCGAGCCTGTAGCTTCCAAATGAGATCTATAAAACAGAGGAAACAAAGTAAACGGAGTAAGCATTACAATGCTTAGTAAGTTTTAAGCAGTGTCAATAGATAACAATCAAATTATAACATAGTTGTTCGTATTTTTATTTCACTCTTCCTTCTGGCATACCATCCCTTTACCGAATATGCCCATCTCATCATATATAATAGGCAGATAAATTCTCACTTGATAGTGATCTCTTATAAACATAGGTACATTACACATTTTCACCTAACTTTCCACATTGACCAAACGCACAATAATCATAGAACAGTCTTATTGCTTTACTCACATATGCATCACATAACGACCTTGTGATTTAGTCCAAATCAAGCTTAAATATAATCTCAGAATACATACCTGACCAGCTTAACGCATTGAACGTATTTCTTACCAATCGTTACTGTGAGGTCGTATAATCTTATGCTTTACTCTAATCTTCAGCGAAACCTTTAGCTCGAATAGTCGCCACACGTAGTTATCGGGTCTTACCTGGACAAAATCTCCACACGTAGTCATCGGGTCTTACCCGGACATAATCTCCACACGTAGTCATCGGGTCTTACCCGGAATACATTTCCAAGTTTCATGTACATTTATTCACATGTTACAGCATTCACATCGACTGTCATATTTGTAATTCATTTGCCTCATCAAATATCTAATAATACACACCTTTCACATTTGGTCATTCGGCCACAATATACACACATCTCCTACATATTTCACACTAGCCGAATCACTAGCCATTCGGCTTTACCACATATACATATCTCATACATATTTCGCATTAGCCATTCGGCTTTACCACATATACATATCTCATACATATTTCACACTAGCCATTCGGCTTTACCACGTATACATATCTCATACATAGTTCAAACTAGCCATTCGGCTTTACCACATATACATATCTCATACATATTTCACATTTGCCATTCGGCTTTACCACATATACATATCTCATACATATTTCACATTAGCCATTCGGCTTTACCACATATACATATCTAATACATATTTCACATTAGCCATTCGGCTTTACCACATATACATATCTCATACATATTTCACATTTGCCATTCGGCTTTACCACATATATATTTATCTTGTACATCAATTTCAGCAATAGCTTATAAGCAACTCAAATAGTTTCATCAATGTTTACAACGAATTCACATATTCACTACAAGCTGTTTTTCCTGAGCAATAGTCACTAAATTATTTATAACTGGAGCTACAAAACTCAAAATCAATTTCTGTCAATTTTCCCTGAATATAGACTCATATATCTTCCATCCATAAAATTTTCAGAATTTTAGGTTTGGCCAATCAATACCAGATTTTTCTTAAAGTTTCCCCTGTTTCACTGTTTAACTAATCTGACCACTCTTCACTACGAATAAATTTTCTCATTGTACAGAATTCAAAATATGTTATATTTGATTTCATTTGAAACTAGACTCATTAAGGAGTCTAAGCATATAAATGTTATTATATAACCATTTTTGTACAAATTATAATGATTTTCTAAAAACAGAATAGGGGATTTCGGAGTCATTCTGACACTGTCTCACACAACTTTAAATATCTCTTTATAGAAAATTTCTTTGCTTACACGGTCTCTTTTATAAGAAACTAGACTAATTAAGCTTTGATTACATATTTTATTCAGCCTATAATTCCACACCAACAATTTATAGTGATTTTCTAAAATCACGTTACTGCCGCTGTCCTAAGCAAGTTATTACAATTTGCTCTTAAATTTCCTAGTCCAAACACTTATGAACTTACCCTTTGAGCTTAAGACATATCATGGCCACATCATATCTTATTAAATCAACTCATTATGTCCTATTATGATTGAATTTACTCAATGTTTAATCACTTAAAACTTACCTCGGAAGTTGCCGAACAATTACGACGGCTATTCGATCACTTTTTCCTTTCCCTTATCCAACTTTGATCCTCTAGGCTCTTGAGCTAAATCAAACAATTTACTTCCCAAATTAAACATAGTCATACGACATCCATATACATTTTATACTAGCCGAAATGTACCATCAAGATATACATTACTCAAATAATTTACATTGGCCGATCATGTATAATGTTTTGTAGCTTAATAAATTTATCATACATTATGTATTCATAATATTTGTGCAGCCAATTATCCATGGTCATACACACGCAATCAAAAATAAATACCAAATTTTCATATCCTTTATGCCCTAAGCCGAATACACTTGTCATGTTCACCTACATTTTTCAAGTACAACATTCTCATATTCGGCATTAGTATCAAGCATAATAGCCAATTCTTCCCACCATTTCCAAACCATTTCATCAATGCAATCATACCATTACAAATCAACTTAAAATAACCATATCTAATAATCAAATACCTATAGCATTGCACATTTCTCACATAGAAAGTACAACTAAATTCATTATTAATATATATATCTAAACACTTAACTACAAGATTTAATCACCATTATCAAATCATAAAACAGCTTATAACCATCATCTATATTTACTTCACATAAACCGAAATAACCATTACATCATCTTTAAAACACTTAGCATTTTACCCATTTAATCAAGCCAAATCTCAAGACCATTCCATCACACAAATTATACCATAAATCATACTTACAATTTAAGTTAATGCATGACCGAAAATCACCATCATTAACATCATTATCAAACCAAAACCAAAACACATCTATCATCCGTATACCAAGCTTACCAAAACAAACTACTATGAGTTTCAAGCTTATTGACCGAATCTCAAACCTCAAAATTCTAAGTTTAATCTATGGGATAAGTAGAGTTTGAACTAATCATCTCAAACATGCATAGATTTTCGAGAATCATTCAATACATACCTAATTCTAGCCATCTTCTAAGCCAAAAATCAAAGCAACCAAACTTTCTTCCCCCCTTTAGGCTACGGCAATGGAGGAGAAGAAAAGACCCAACTTTGTTTTTTTTTCTCACCCTTTTAATTATTTAATTCCTCTTATCCCTTATGACATATAATAACTTGATTTATTATAAAACTATTTGATATTATTTAACTAAAATATAACATACAAAATGCCAAAATGTGTCATTCATGCCCATCCTTGCCGTCCACTACCAAGAAAAAAGGAATGTTTGACATGCAAGTCCCTCATGCTTCAAACCATGCAAATTTTTAGCCATTACCAATTAACCAATGATATTTTCAAGATTTTTCACATAAGCCCCTTTTTATTTATTTCACATCCAAATGACAAAATTAAAGCATGAAATTTTCACACATACTTATTCATAAATAATAAGCATAAAATATAACAATTAATATTTTTTTGTGGCTCAGTTTTGTGGTCCTGAAACCACTTTCCGACTAGGGTCAAATTAAGGGTGTCACAACTCTCCCCCCATTTAGGGATTTTCGTCCCCGAAAATCTTACCAGAAAGTAAGATAGGGTAACTTTCTCTCGTTGTGTTCTCTAGATCCCACCTAGTTTCCCCTACTCTGAACTTACGCTTCAGTGCTTTAACTAACAAAACTTTCTTAGTTTGATCATAATAAATCACAGAGATCCACAAAATTGACATTTACTCACTTACTTTTCATTTTGGTGATAACACACATAGGTATAACACAATTTACTCATCGGTCTGAACCTACTAGGTATAGGCTCGAACCCCACACACAGGTTCTAGCCTACTTAATCCCAAAGTCTGAATAAACTCGACAGCCATCAACTAATTAGGCTATTAGCCTAGTATACACTTCACCGGTCCCAAACCTACTAGGCACAAGGCCTGAATAACTCAAATATATATATATTCATTTGGTTCATGACAACACTCATTTAACATCTTATGAAAGTATTTTATATATATATATATATTTTATACATGTAACTTAGATAATCTTTCACACGCCCATTCAATAAAGCACTATCAATAAGAATTTAATACTATCCTTTATCTTCGGCTATTTCAAGTAACCACTGATACAGTAGCTGAAAGTTTTAAATTCTCAATTCAGCAACATATATAAGCTGATACGAGATTATGTTAACATCTTGCATCAACATTTAACTTAACTTATTTTCAAAGGAAAAATCAACTTCCACGTACCTGAACATTTATTTCATTTAGCACATTCTTTCATAGTTAACATTACCCGTATACAGTCGAATAAGCATAAAGCCTAATATAATATTCTGGCATGAGATTTATTCTTAGCACATAACTTATATATCCAAAATTATCACCATTCATTAGAAATTCTTACCAACTTTCAAATGTCGAAACTTAGTCAAAATAATTTCTTGAACATGATTAACAAAATAGTGTTTATTCACAATAGCACATATAATTGCATATACCGAGAATCTCGTATTTATAATGTATATATATCACATACCTTGTCAATTTAATGTCTCGAACTTATTTCATTACCAATTTGGCACAATGTTGTATAATCTTCGACTCTAATTAGTTCACCAGTGTTTAGTCCGTTTAACGAATTTTCTCTTTAGGTCTTACTTACTATTACAAATCAATGCCATCGTCTCACACGAGGTCATACATGAAACACACTTCGCATATGTAGTGCCCACTGACTGATTTCGCACACATAGCGCTCGATTGAAGAACTTGCACACATAGTGCTCGATTGAAGAACTTGCACACACAGTGCCTCATAATTCCAGCACGAATGCCTTTGAGGTTTAGCCCGGATATATCACTAGCACGAATGCTCTTCGGGACTTAGCCCGGATATATCACTAGCACGAATGCTCTTCGGGACTTAGCCAGATATATCACTAGCACGAATGCTCTTCGGGACTTAGCCCGGATATATAACTCTCAATTCTCATGCACATATACATATATAACAATACACATTAGTATATCATTTACATTACTTGAATACAAACACAACATGCTTATCGACCATTCAACTTTCAGTTCCATAGCCACATACAAAGATCACATTCATAGTCGTAACACTCTTTCAAAATTGCATCACTTATACCCTTATAATTCAATCCATATCAAAATTCAAATACGAGTACATGATACGTACCTGATCAACTTAATAATTTAAGCATATCCAAGTGAAGTTATATCACAAATTCTCATAGTCAGAAGGTTGCTACAGCTCGATCGGGATCAAAATTCATTACAATACAACAAACACAATTTAATAGTCAAAAATCATCACACTATCACTTTATCACTTTATGGCATGTATAAATAGACTCACGCGTGCTACGTTAGTCCTAGAATCGACTAAACTGTAGCTCTGATACCAATAAAATATAACACCCATATCCCGTATCCGTCGCCGGATAGGTAAAGGGGCATTACCGGACTTGAAACTCATATCCGAATAGTAAAAATTTTGAGTATTTTTTTTATAAAGAAAGTTCCTTTAGGTAAATACTAAAGACAGTTAGGGATACAATTTAACTGCTATAAGTACACATTTAAAAGATGCCATTTTCGCATGGCTTATATACATTAACGAAAATATTCTTCGGCCACTGGTCTATTCTTTACATGCCATAAAATAATTCAAAACATAACAGTAACAAGCAGTGGATAGTGATAGTGTGACTAGTTGCTGATGATCCCCGAGCCTGTAGCTTCCAAATGAGATCTATAAAACAGAGGAAACAAAGTAAACGGAGTAAGCATTACAATGCTTAGTAAGTTTTAAGCAGTGTCAACAGATAACAATCAAATTATAACATAGTTGTTCGTATTTTTATTTCACTCTTCCTTCTGGCATACCATCCCTTTACCAAATATGCCCATCTCATCATATATAATAGGCAGATAAATTCTCACTTGATAGTGATCTCTTATAAACATAGGTACATTACACATTTTCACCTAACTTTCCACATTGACCAAACGCACAATAATCATAGAACAGTCTTATTGCTTTACTCACATATGCATCACATAACGACCTTGTGATTTAGTCCAAATCAAGCTTAAATATAATCTCAAAATACATACGTGACCAGCTTAACGCATTGAACGTATTTATTACCAATCGTTACTGTGAGGTCGTATAATCTTATGCTTTACTCTAACCTTTAGCTCGAATAGTCGCCACACGTAGTTATCGGGTCTTACCTGGACAAAATCTCCACACGTAGTCATCGGGTCTTACCCGGACATAATCTCCACACGTAGTCATCGGGTCTTACCCGGAATACATTTCCAAGTTTCATGTACATTTATTCACATGTTACAGCATTCACATCGACTGTCATATTTGTAATTCATTTGCCTCATCAAATATCTAATAATACACACCTTTCACATTTGGTCATTCGGCCACAATATACACACATCTCCTACATATTTCACACTAGCCGAATCACTAGCCATTCGGCTTTAGCACATATACATATCTCATACATATTTCGCATTAGCCATTCGGCTTTACCACATATACATATCTCATACATATTTCACACTAGCCATTCGGCTTTACCACGTATACATATCTCATACATAGTTCACACTAGCCATTTGGCTTTACCACATATACATATCTCATACATATTTCACATTTGCCATTCGTCTTTACCACATATACATATCTCATACATATTTCACATTAGCCATTCGGCTTTACCACATATACATATCTAATACATATTTCACATTAGCCATTCGGCTTTACCACATATACATATCTCATACATATTTCACATTTGCCATTCGGCTTTACCACATATATATTTATCTTGTACATCAATTTCAGCAATAGCTTATAAGCAGCTCAAATAGTTTCATCAATGTTTACAACGAATTCACATATTCACTACAAGCTGTTTTTCCTGAGCAATAGTCACTAAATTATTTATAACTGGAGCTACAAAACTCAAAATCAATTTCCGTCATTTTCCCTGAATATAGACTCATATATCTTCCATCCATAAAATTTTTAGAATTTTAGGTTTGGCCAATCAATACCAGATTTTTCTTAAAGTTTCCCCTGTTTCACTGTTTAACTAATCTGACCACTCTTCACTACGAATAAATTTTCTCATTGTACAGAATTCAAAATATGTTCTATTTGATTTCATTTGAAACTAGACTCATTAAGGAGTCTAAGCATATAAATTTTATTATATAACCATTTTTATACAAATTATAATGATTTTCTAAAAACAGAACAGGGGATTTCGGAGTCATTCTGACTCTGTCCCACACAACTTTAAATATCTCTTTATAGAAAATTTCGTTTCTTACGAGGTCTCTTTTATAAGAAACTAGACGAATTAAGCTTTGATTACATATTTTATTCAGCCTATAATTCCACACCAACAATTTATAGTGATTTTCTAAAATCACGTTACTGCCGCTGTCCTAAGCAAGTTATTACAATTTACTCTTAAATTTCCTAGTCCAAACACTTATGAACTTACCCTTTGAGTTTAAGACATATCATGGCCACATCATATCTTATTAAATCAACTCATTATGTCCTATTATGATTGAATTTACTCAATGTTTAATCACTTAAAACTTACCTCGGAAGTTGCCGAACGATTACGACGGCTATTCGATCACTTTTTTCTTTCCCTTATCCAACTTTGATCCTCTAGGCTCTTGAGCTAAATCAAACAATTTACTTCCCAAATTAAACATAGTCATACGACATCCATATATATTTTATACTAGCCGAAATGTACCATCAAGATATACTTTACTCAAATAATTTACATTGGCCGATCATGTATAATGTTTTGTAGCTTAATAAATTTATCATACATTATGTATTCATAATATTTGTGCAGCCAATTATCCATGGTCATACACACGCAATCAAAAATAAATACCAAATTTTCATATCCTTTATGCCCTAAGCCGAATACACTTGTCATGTTCACCTACATTTTTCAAGTACAACATTCTCATATTCGGCATTAGTATCAAGCATAATAGCCAATTCTTCCCACCATTTCCAAACCATTTCATCAATGCAATCATACCATTACAAATCAACTTAAAATAATCATATCTAATAATCAAATACCTATAGCATTGCACGTTTCTCACATAGCAAGTACAACTAAATTCATTATTAATATATATATCTAAACACTTAACTACAAGATTTAATCACCATTATCAAATCATAAAACAGCTTATAACCATCATCTATATTTACTTCACATAAACCGAAATAACCATTACATCATCTTTAAAACACTTAGCATTTTACCCATTTAATCAAGCCAAATCTCAAGACCATTCCATCACACAAATTATACCATAAATCATACATACAATTTAAGTTAATGCATGACCGAAAATCACCATCATTAACATCATTATCAAACCAAAACCAAAACACATCTATCATCCGTATACCAAGCTTACCAAAACAAACTACTATGAGTTTCAAGCTTATTGACCGAATCTCAAACCTCAAAATTCTAAGTTTAATCTATGGGATAAGTAGAGTTTGAACTAATCATCTCAAACATGCATAGATTTTCGAGAATCATTCAATACATACCTAATTCTAGCTATCTTCTAAGCCAAAAATCAAAGCAACCAAACTTTCTCCCCCCCCTTTAGGCTACGGCAATGGAGGAGAAGAAAAGACCCAACTTTGTTTTTTTTTCTCACCCTTTTAATTATTTAATTCCTCTTATCCCTTATGACATATAATAACTTGATTTATTATAAAACTATTTGATATTATTTAACTAAAATATAACATACAAAATGCCAAAATGTGTCATTCATGCCCATCCTTGCCGTCCACTACCAAGAAAAAAGGAATGTTTGACATGCAAGTCCCTCATGCTTCAAACCATGCAAATTTTTAGCCACTACCAATTAACCTATGACATTTTCAAGATTTTTCACATAAGCCCCTTTTTATTTATTTCACATCCAAATGACAAAATTAAAGCATGAAATTTTCACACATACTTATTCATAAATAATAAGCATAAAATATAACAATTAATATTTTTTTGTGGCTCAGTTTTGTGGTCCCGAAACCACTTTCCGACTAGGGTCAAATTAAAGGTGTCACATTCGTGCCTAGCAGGCTTCGTGCCGGTGATGTGTATTCGGGCCTTCGTGCCTAGCAGGCTTCGTGCCGGTGATGTGTATTCGGGCCTTCGTGCCTAGTAGGCATAGTATCGGTGAAATGATAAGTTATGTGAATTTGGTGTTCCTTGTAAGATAAGGGTTTAGCCGAATGTTAAAGATGAAATGATAGTGTATTGTATCATGCTTATATGGCCTAATGGCACGTATAACATGTTGGTAAAAATGCAATATGCTTTTATAATCGAATGATAAGTTTGATATGAACGTGAGTGAAATGTTATGCATAAGCTATCAAATGCTAAGTGTGAAAATGAGATGAAAGAAAAGTGTTTGAGATGTATAATTATATACGTTCGAATGATGTTAGTATTTAACAGATATGAATATGTTATATGGAACTTGTTGACTTGATTATTTGGGCCTTTGAGCTTAGCAAACTATAATGCCGGTGAGATGCTATTCGGGCCTTCGAGCCTAGCAGGCTATAATACCGGTAAACTAATATCGGGCCTCGAGCCTAACAGGCGAAATGCCGGTGATTTGAGAAAAGCCCATGACTAAGGTACCTCGTGTTAGGTTGACAAATGAATACATTCAGTACGTTAAGTGGGCCAGGTACGCATTATGTACTCATATGTGAGTTTGATCTGCAATGAATCATAAGCGTGCATTGTGATACATACGTGAATAAATGTTATAACTATATCTATGATCATGATACACCGGGTCAGGGTGTGAAAGTATGTGAAAGTATTCGATTTAATTATGTTATACGAATTCAGATTAAGTGTGATAAGAATGCTGAATGTGCATTATATGTTTGTGTGTATTTGGCCAGATGGCAATATACCTAGAATATGGCCACTTAAGAAATTGAACAATCGAAGTATAATTGCGTTTATTTGTTTGCATTGCTTAAGACATACTAAGCTTATGAAAGCTTACTCCGTTGTTACATTCCTCTGTTTTATAGATTGTTGACTTCGGTTACCTGCTCAGGTTGGAGTTCACCGGAGATATTATCACACTGTCGAGCTCACGCTATTGGTGTAGGTAAATCCTAGTATTTCGAGTCTATGGCATGTATACGGTTTTAATGTTGAGTATGTGATATTATAATTTAGCCAAAAGTGTTGGCTAGTGATGTTTTGGGCCTCGTAAGCCTATATATGGGACAGATTGCATGTGAAAAGAAAAGTTTTAAATTGATTGAAAATTTTCGGCACTGTTTTTGTGTGATTGACTGAGTTTAAGTCGGGCAACACCTCGAACCCTGTTCCGGCGAGGGATACAGACGAGAGGTGTTACACGGGCTATTATATAGAAAAATTTGTGACAAGAAAATATTAGCTCATTGATTGCCTAAGTTCAAGCTAATGATAAGTGGCACTGTAAGAACGTTTACATTGCGAGAAAGACAACTTACTTTAGTAGATAATCTAAACAAGTTTGTAATCCCGTAAAAAAATCAAAGTGAGCATTTCATTCAATTACTTAGAAGGATTATTATGTCGTCTACAATTCCAATTAAGGAGATGGCTAGTCTTAGCTATTGGAGCAGTCGACTCCACAAGTAGAGACATAAATATACTCATTGGAAGAATGATATATTGGACAAGACCCAAGTTGAATTAATTCACTTGTGACGTTTATGGTATGACTTACCTAAATCTTAAGCTAGTCACTAACCATTTGTATGTAACTCATGTGCTTTGATATAAATGGAGCTTATGCGCTAAATATGATCGAGCCAATAACCAATATGTTGGGTACATAACATGTGTATGGGATGACTTTACTACCAATAATTGAATTCATAGCTCAATTAAAGAGCTAACAATATTCTCCCATTGGCATTATATGGATTGATAAATATGAAATGTGGTCACGGGTTACTTAATCTTGAACGAGCAATTTATGACAGTCATTAGTTGACAATGATCATATTAGTCATTAAAAAGACACAATGATGGCAATGAGTTAAAATATGTAACGCCCCGAATTTGGGCCTAGAAGTATTGGACCTTGAGTATGGGTCTGTAAGGAAGTTGTATATAAGTATTTAATTGTGCAAGGAAATGACACAATTAAATGTCTGCTTTGGTGGTTAATGGCTCTGAGAAGTGTTGGAGAAATCTTGGATTAAACACTATATCAATAGATTAACGTGACATGTTTTAAGTAAAGCAAAAATTACAGGAACTGTGGTTGAAGTGGTCATATAAAAATAAGGATTTTTCCTAATGGTTGAAAGTAATCCCACATCGGGAAGCTAACATGGGAATCAGTGAGAAGCTAGCTTTAAATAGAGTAAAGAAGATGAGTTGGTGAGGGAAAAAAGTGATTAAGACTCAATACAGGATGTGTCAAGGTTAGTGATCGTGGACTTCAGCGCGTTCTCATAAACAGGTGTGTATTCACGCCCTTCTTTGTTGGAAGTCAACAAAAGACGAAAAGAAAAAACTTCAGCATTTGAAGCCTCACGAGCGTGCAATCGCTCATGGGGTAAACCAAGCCCATGAAACATGGGCGTACAACGAGGAAGGCCACCATGAGCGATCTCATGGGCCTGGGCCAAAATGGGCAGTATGGGCCTAATAGGCTTATGGGCCTGCGTGGGTAAACTTCACTGTTAAGTGGGATGTATATAGACTTGTCATGTCGCATACATGACTTAGGTAGTTTTGGGGTACATTGGGCCTAGATGGGTCGTGTAGGCCCAATGGGCTTGTGGGCCCCACACGGATTAAATCTATAATTTGTGATAATTATTGAATTGGGTTGTGTAGGTCACATAGCCATATCTAAATTTGGGCTTAATAGGCCACATGAGGGTATGGGCCCACTTGGGTCGAGTAATGGGCCTTAGGCCCATTTGCACCGTTGTGTCTGTTTAGGTTACTTAAGTTGCTCGAGGCGACGGTGGACCTTCTGTTGGGTCGTTAAGACCCAGATTTGTGAAATCACCAAAATACCCATGTAGGGAAAAAAGATCATAATACCCCTATATGATAGATTGACGATTATGCTCTTTTGTTCCGTTTAACTGATGTGCTTATGATTTACATATATGATTGTGCTGAGTATGACTTTGCTTGCATGTAATATTTATGACATGACACATAGCATGGGGTTGAGTTATTATTGAGGAGGAAGTGTATGGCCAATAGCCGAACTATACAAGGCTTTCAGCCTTTCTACGATACTTATGGCTTATAGCCGTTCTGTTAACTGGCAGCATTGCTGCGATATTTACGGCCTGTAGTTGTCCTGTATAAGGCTTTTAGCCTTTCTATGATACTTACGGCTTATAGCTGTTCTATTAAATGGCAGCATTACTGCGATTATTTACGGCCTGTAGTCATTCTGTATAAGGCTTTCAGCCTTTCTGTGATACTTATGGCTTATAGCCGTTCTGTTAACTGGCAGTGTTGCTGCGATATTTACAGCCTTTAGCCGTCCTGTCTACAACGTTGAGTCATCCTGTCAATGACGTTAAGTCATCCTGTCTACGGCGTAGAGCTGTCCTATTGACTTAGTGCCGTAACCGGTGCTAAGCTTGGTGAGTTGGCTAGGTGGGTTGATTGTATCCCCACATGGTGAGTTGGCTGGTACGGGTGGTGTGTTAGTTGGACTGGGCTGGGAATCTGTCTGCATATCTGCATCTGATACTGATTTTGTACTGGCTTAGGCCCACCTGATTCTATTAATGGGCTAGGCCCAACTGTTACTGATTTTGAGAATGGGCTAGGCCCAATTGATTTTGATGAGGGCTGACACCCAAGTGAAATTGTACAAGGCATTGGCCCACACACATTGTTTTGCTATTATAATGGGCTTCGGCCGAAATTGATTCTGAATTCTGTCTGTTTACTAATTGTTTTAGTTTAGGAGGGGATTACACACTGAGTTATCTATTTACAAGTACTTATATTTGATCTGGGTTGTAACAAGGCCTCTTTTAATTTCTGGTTCTAAAATTGAAATTTTATATACTGTTTTATAACCACTGGAGTAGAACACGTTTTTTTTCCCATACAATAACTGTTTTTCAAAATGTCACGTTTTCACAAAACTTTAAATTAAGCTTCCGCAGCAAATAAAGTTTTAAAGGTGATAATGTTTTACACGAGAATAACTTTTAATAAACCAACGGAAACTGAGGTTTTCACAGGTTTTAAAATGGCCAAAGGTTTTAAATAGTAAGAAGGGTTTTCAATGAGAATATGGTTTTCGAAAAACACTTCAATGTGACACACCAAATTTTGGCCATAGCGTCTAGGCCAGGTTTGGGGTGTTACATTTAGTGGTATCAGAGTTAAGTTGCAAAACTCAGCTTTGGAATGGGTTTTAAAATTGGATTTTCGAAAGAATTGTTTCAAAAAGGTTTGAAAAGATTTGAAGTATTTGAAATATTTTTCTGAATATTTTCCTAAAAGTGTGGTTACCGAGTGTCCGGTGCCGAATCCGTAAGGTTTCTATTAAACTATACGTAAAGTTAGATTTTGTATTTATATAACGTATGTTCTGGAAATTAGATTTTTTTAAAGTTAGCAACAATACTGTGATGGATTCCTAAGGCAAGCAAGGTCACGAGGAGTTGCCCGTCTCCCCAGAACATGAGATGGTTTAGGAAACTATAGTCAAGGTAAGTCCACCAACTTCGTGTAACAATAACTCGAAGCTTGGTACGGAGGCACTGACCCGGTTGGTAAGGAAAGTGCTGGAAGAAGCGTTCGAGGCAAGGGTTAAGGCATATGGTGAAACACTTTAGGCTAGGCGCTTGGAGTGCAGTAGGAAGAGGGATCACAGTCCTCTGAAATAGGAGCCTCGTTCTGTGAAATGTGTTAAGACGAGTCCAAACTTTCCGACTTGTGAGAGTTACAAAAGGCACCATCCGAGAGCATGCTGGAGAAGTCAGGAACATGTCTCAGATGCGGGTCTGAGGAGCATTGGGTTTGGGATTGCACAGTTCCTTTTAAGTCAGGTTTGTTTTGTTTGGATGTGATGTTTGAATATAGAAATTCTATGCATGTGTGGTAAATATCTGTTTACTTCTATGGCTGGATGTTTGGTTGGTTGTGAGAGGTTTTGAGATGAAGTTAAAATTGTATTAGTGAAGTTTGGAACTAGAGTGCGCAGCGGGAGCGTAGTGGTGTAGATTCAGCTAAGCGCTTGTTCAGATAGTTGAAATTTTGAGGAAATTTTTTTTAATGGGAATAGAAGGTAACGCCCCGAATTTGGGCCTAGAAGTATTGGACCTTGAGTATGGGTTCGTAAGGAGGTTGTATATAAGTATTTAATTGTGCAAGGAAATGACACAATTAAATGTCTGCTTTGGTGGTTAATGGCTCTGAAAAGTGTTGGAGAAATCTTAGATTAAACTCTATATCAATAGATTAACGTAACATGTTTTAAGTGAAGCAAAAATTACAGGAACCTGTGGTTGAAGTGGTCATATAAAAATAAGGAATTTTCCTAATGGTTGAAAGTAATCCCACATTAGGAAGCTAACATGGGAATTGGTGAGAAGCTGGCTTTAAATAGAGTGAAGAAGATGAGTTGGTGAGGGAAAAAGTGATTAAGACTCAATGCAGGATATGTCAAGGTTAGTGATCGTGGACTTCAGCGCATTCTCATAAACAGGTGTGTATTCACGCCCTTCTTTGTTGGAAGTCGGCAAAAGCTGAACAGAAAAAACTTTAGCATTTGAGGCCTCACGAGCATGCAATCGCTCGTGGGGTAAACTAAGCCCACGAAACGTGGGCGTACGACGAAGAAGGCCACCATTAGCGATCTCATGGGCCTGGGCCAAAATGGGCCGTATGGGCTTAATAGGCTTATGGGCCCGCATGGGTAAACTTCACTGTTCAGTGGGACGTACATAGACTTGTCATGTAGCGCACACGACTTCGGTAGTTCTAAGCCACGTTGGGCCTAGATGGGTCGTGTGGGCCCAATGGGCTCGTGGGCCCCACACGAATAAAATCTGCAATTTGTGATAATTGTTGGACTGGGTTATGCAGGTCATATAGTCATAGCTAAATTTGGGCTTAATAGGCCATACGAGGATATGGGCCCACTTGGGTCGAGTAATGGGCCTTAGTCCCATTTGCACCGTTATGTCTGTTTAGGTTACTTAAGTCACTCGAGGCGACGGTGGACCTTCTGTTGGGTCGTTAAGACCTCGGTTTGTGAAATCACCAAAATACCCTTGTAGGAAAAAATGACCGTAATACCCCTATATGATAGATTGACGATTATGCTCTTATGTTCCGTTTAACTGATGTGCTTATGATTTACATATATGATTGTGCTGATTATGACTTTGCATTCATGTAATACTTATGACATGACATATTGCATGGGGTTGGCTTATTATTGACGAAGTAAGTGTACGGCCAATACCCATTCTGTACAAGGCTTTCAGCCTTTCTACGATACTTATAGCTTATAGTCGTTCTGTTAATTGGCAGCGTTGCTGCAATATTTTTGGCCTGTAGTTGTCCTGTATAAGGCTTTCAGCCTTTCTGTGATACTTACGGCCTATAGCCGTTCTGTATAAGGCTTTCAGCCTTTTTGTGATACTTATGGCTTATAGCCGTTCTGTTAACTGGCAGCGTTGCTGCGATATTTATGGCCTTTAGCTGTCCTATCTACGACGTTAAGTCATCCTTTCTACGACGTTAAGTCGTCCTGTCTACGGCGTTGAGTCATCCTGTTGACTTAGTGCCGTAACCGGTGCTAAGGTTGGTGAGTTGGCTGGGTGAGTTAGTTGGTACGGGTGGTGTGTTAGTTGGACTGTGCTGGGAATCTGTCTACATATCTGCATCTGATACTAATTCTGTACTGGGCTTAGGCCCACCTGATTCTATTAATGGGCTAGGCCCAACTGTTACTGATTTTGAGAATGGGCTAGGCCCAATTGATTCTGATGAGGGCTGAGACCCAAGTGAAATTGTACTAGGCATTAGCCCACACACATTGTTTTGTTACTGTAATGGGCTCCGGCCCAAACTGATTCTGAATTCTGTCTATTTACTAACTGTTTTAGTTTAGGAGGGGATTACACACTGAGTTTTCATAAACTCACCCCGTTTATTAATTGCGTAGGTAATCCCCAGCATTAGGAGGATCAGTGCTGCGAGGGACTCGAAGGTGACCACACAACTGCTATTGTTTCCGATTTTCTTCTAAGTTATATATTTACAAGTACTTATATTTGATCTGGGTTGTAACAATGCCTCTTTTAATTTCTGGTTCTAAATTTGGAATTTTATATATTGTTTTATAACTGCTAGAGTAGAACACGTTTTTCTTTTCCAAAACAATAGTTGTTTTTCAAAATATCACGTTTTCGCAAAACTTTAAATTATGTTTTTGCAGCAAATAAAGTATTAAAGGTGATAATGTTTTACACGAGAATGGCTTTTAATAAACCAACGGAAACTAAGGTTTTCACAAGTTTTAAAATGGCCAAAGGTTTTAAATAGTAAGAAGGGTTCTCAATGAGAACATGGTTTTCGAAAAACACTTCAATGTGACACGCCAGATTTCGGCCATAGCGTCTAGGCCGGGTTTGGGGTGTTACATTTAGTGGTATCAGAGTCAAGTTACAAAACTCAGCTGTGGAATGGGTTTTAAAATTGGATTTTCAAAAGAATTGTTTCAAAAAGGTTTGAAAAGATTTGAAGTATTTGAAATATTTTTCTGAATATTTTCCTGAAAGTGTGGTTACGGAGTGTCCGGTGCCAAATCCGTAAATTTTCTATTAGACTATACTTAAAGTTAGATTTTGTATTTATTCAGTGTATGTTCTGGAAATTACAATTTTTTTAAGTTAGCAACAGTACTGTGATGGATTCCGAAGGCAAGCAAGGTCGCGAGGAGTTTCCCGTCTCCCCGGAACATGGGATAGTTCAGGAAACTGTAGTCAAGGTAAGTCTGCCAACTTCGGGTAATAATAACTCGGAGCTTGGTACGGAGGCACTGACCCGGTTGTAAGGGAAGTGCTGGAAGAAGTGTTCAAGGCAAGAGTTAAGGCGTATGGTGAAATACTTCAGGCTAGGCGCTTGGAGTGCAGTAGGAAGAGGGATCACAGTCCTCTAAAGTAGGAGCCTCGTTCTGTGAAACACGTTAAGACGCATCCAAACTTTCTGAATTGCGAGCGTTGCAAAAGGCGCCCTTCGGGCGAATGCTGGAGGAAGTCAAGAACATGTTTCAGATACGGGTCTAAGGAGCATCGGGTTCGGGATTGCACAGTTCCTTTTAAGTCAGATGTGTTTTGTTTGGATGTAATGTTTGAATATAGAAATTCTATACATGTGTGGTAAATATCTGTTTGCTTCTGTGGTTAGATGTTTGGTTGGCTGTGAGAGGTTTTGAGATTAAGTTAAAAGTACATTAGTGTAGTTTGGAACTAGAGTGTGCAGCGGGAGCATAGTGGTGTAGATTGAGCTAAGTGCTTATTCAGATAGTTGGAAATTTCGAGGAAAAAATTTCTTTAATGGGAATAGAATGTAATGCCCCGAATTTGGGCCTAGAAGTATTGGACCTTGAGTATGGGTCCGTAAGGAGGTTGTATATAAGTATTTAATTATGCAAGGAAATGACACAATTAGATGTCTCTTTGGTGGTTAATGGCTCTGAGAAGTGTTGGAGAAATCTTGGATTAAACTCTATATCAATAGATTAACGTCACATGTTTTAAGTGAAGCAAAAATTACTGGAACTCTGTGGTTGAAGTGGTCATATAAAAAAAGGAATTTTCCTAATGGTTGAAAGTAATCCCACATCGGGAAGCTAACATGGGAATTGGTGAGAAGTTGGCTTTAAATAGAGCGAAGAAGATGAGCTGGTGAGGGAAAAAGTGATTAAGACTCAATGCAGGATGTGCCAAGGTTAGTGATCGTGGACTTCGGCGTGTTCTCATAAACAGGTGTGTATTCACGCCCTTCTTTGTTGGAAGTCGGTAAAAGTCGAAAAGCTAAAATTTCAACATTTGAGGCCTGACGAGCATGCGATCACTCGTGGGGTAAACTGAGCCCACAAAACGTGGGCGTATGGCGAGGAAGGCCACCATGAGCGATCTCATGGGCTTAGGCCGAAATGGGCAGTATGTGCCCAATGGGCTCATAGGCCTGCGTAGGTAAACTTCACTGTTAAGTGGGATGTAGATAGTCTTGTCATGCCGCGCACACGACTTCGGTAGTTCTAGGCCACGTTGGGTATAGAGGGCCGTGTGGGCCCAATAGGCTCGTGGGCCCCACACAAATTAAATCTGCAATTTGTGATAATTATTGGACTGGGTTATGTAGGTCATATAGCTATATTTAAATTTGGGCTAAATAGACTACATGAGGGTGTGGGCCCACTTGGGTCGAGTAATGGGCCTTAGGCCCATTTGTACCGTTATGTCTGTTAGGTTACTTAAGTCGCTCGAAGAAATGGCGCACCTTTTTTTGGGTCGTTAAGACCCAGGTTTGTGAAATTACCAAAATACCTTTATAGGTCAAAATAACCATAATAGCCTTGTATGGTAGAATGACGATTATGCTCTTATGTTCCGTTTAACTGATGTGCTTATGATTTACATATATGATTGTGCTGAGTATGACTTTGCATGCATGTAATATTTATGACATGACATGTTGCATGGGGTTGGGTTATTATTGACGGAGGAAGTGGACGGCCAGTAGCCGTTCTGTATAAGGCTTTCAACCTTTCTACGATATTTATGGCTTATAGCCATTCTGTTAACTGGCAGCGTTGCTGCGATATTTATGGCCTGTAGTTGTCCTGTATAAGGCTTTCAGCCTTTCTGTGATACTTACGGCTAGCAGTTCTGTTAATAGGCAACGTTGCTGTGATATTTACGGCTTGTAGTCGTTCTGTATAAGGCTTTCAGCCTTTCTATGGTACTTATGGCTTATAGCCGTTCTGTTAACTGGCAGCGTTGCTGTGATATTTATGGCCTTTAACCGTCTTGTCTATGACGTTGAGTCGTCCTGTCTACGGCGTTGAGCCGTCCTGTTGTCTTAGTGCTGCAACTGATGCTAAGCTTGGTGAGTTGGCTGGGTGGGTTGATTGTATCCCCACTTGGTGAGATGGTTGGTACGGGTGGTGTGTTGGTTGGACTGGGCTGGGAATCTGTCTACATATCTGTATTTGATACTGATTCTGTACTAGGCTTAGGCCCACCTGATTATGTTAATGGGCTAGGCCCAACTGTTACTGATTTTCAGAATGGGCTAGGCCCAATTGATTCTGATGAAGGCTGAGACCCAAGTGAAATTGTATTGGGCTTTGGCCCCACACACATTATTTTCTTACTATAATGGGCTCTGGCCCAAATTGATTCTAAATTCTGTCTGTTTACTAACTGTTTTAGTTTAGGAGGGAATTGGTACTACGAGGGACTCGGAGGTGGCAACACAACTGCTATTGTTTCCGATTTTCTTTTAAGTTATCTATTTACAAGTACTTATATTTGATCTGGGTTGTAACAAGGCCTCTTTTAATTTCTAGTTCTATATTTGGAATTTTATATACTATTTTATAACTGCTAGAGTAGAACACGTTTTTCTTTTCCAAAATAATAACTGGTTTTCAAAATATCACATTTTCGCAGAACTTTAAATTAAGCTTCCGTAGTAAATAAGGTTTTAAAGGTGATAATGTTTTACACAAGAATGACTTTTAATAAACCAACGGAAACTGAGGTTTTCACAAGTTTTAAAATGGCCAGTGGTTTTAAATTGTAAGAAGGGTTTTCAATGAGAACATGGTTTTCGATTCAATGTGACACGCTAGATTTCGGCCATAGCGTCTAGGCCAGGTCTGGGGTGTTACAAAATATGATAGTATTGTGTGAATGAGTTTAACTCAAAGCAATAAAGGATATCATACGGGGCATGGCGAGGTCATTGGACAAAGCAGCTGGATGAATTGCTTTCATAAAGAGTATACAATAAGGAGTTTTCAGTCATGGTACTTCTTGTGTACTGACTCTATAATTCAATATATTTTGAATTATTAGAGCAATGCTTCTGGACATAATTGCAATTAACTCGAGCCTAATTTTATATTCACGATTGGTCCCTCCACTTGCTCAACAAAAGCTCGATCGGATTTCATTTGATTCAGAAGAAAATTCTATGATTTTGGAAATAATTTAATTGAGATGATTTATTCGATGTGGAATTAAATTAGGTGGTCACTATAATTGTTCAACTAGAAAATTTGATTAAATAATTTTCTTGAAAAATTAATTTGGAAAATCTCAGTGAATTTTGAGAAAATTATTTGATCAAGTAAAATTAGATTAATCAAATTAATTAAAATAAATATGATATTTTTGGAAATTCATTTTCAAGTTAGGCAATAAGCCCAGTGGGTAATTGAACTTGAAAATTGGACTCAATATAAAAAATTGAACCCGAGAACCAAAACCCGAGATCGAAACCCAAAAACTGGTTGAACCAGGCCCTGTGTATGAAACTCAGTCGATGGTCTAATCGGTGGCTAGACAAAACTAGTCGGGTTGTCACCGGCCCAGATTGAATCGGTTGTAGCCAAACCGACCAAGCCTATTCAGGCAAAACGTCAACGATTCAGGGTTTCGGGGGTGTCCCACCAGCGATAGCTCTACTAGGCATGGCAATTGCTACGGCGATGATCCGCCGGCTGGCGGATAGCCTGTGGTAGTGGTTCTTCAGTGGTAGAGTAGTGGAAAAATTAGATACCTAGCGGGACTGTAACACCCCTCGCTTTATCCAATCGCCGGACTCGAGTTACAAGATGCTACAATAGAACAAAGACATTCACAAACAAAACCTGTAACACCCCATACTTAGCCTAGGCAACAAATCCAAGTTTGGAAAGTTACATCGAAAATCACATAAAACACAACTTCTGAATCTTAGTTTAAAAGTCTTTCCAAAACAAACCAAAATTTAACAAGCACAACCCGTAGTACGAAATCTAGTATCTTCAACACCATATGTCTTGAAACTACTGGAAATGAGCTAATAATTGTAATAATGATAAAGTTAATAAGTAGTATGACCGAGCTCCTGATGAGCCGACCCAATCAAGTTTGTGGGTTACCTATAATTCAGTAAATAGGAGAATTGAATTAATGATTCTACAATGAAAAAACTATATGCTCAAATAGATTTAGGTTAGAATCAGTAAAGCTCCAAATTCGAGTTCAAAACAGAAATAGATCTAGAAGGTAAATCAATCAGTTTAAAAATCAGAATAGTTCAGACAAACAATTAGCCAGATTATTCTCAAATGCAGAGTAGATCATAATAGATGCACTTTTCCTATTCCTTATACCACCCCTTATCCATATTCAATGCCAGATCAGGGTTTGAGGCGTTACTGGACTTACCACGCAAAAAACCATACAATTCCGAGCCATAAATTTGCGTCCAAACTAAAACCATTTGCAATGAATCATAAAGTCCCTAATACGAGCCTACAAGGCCCTAAACATGCTTTGAAAGTGGTTTAAGACTAAACTGAGCACTTAGGAAATTTTTACAAAGCTTAGAAAACTTTTGCTATTAACAGGGGTCACATGCCCATGTGGCTGGGGACATGCCCGTTTGTGCAGGCCGTGTGGTCACACACGCTCATGTCCCTAACTCGTATAACTCTTTTTTTTTTGTTTTGCAATGCATGAACAAATTGATGTCACACGGCCAATTCACACGCTCGTGTGCTATGCCGTATGGGTAATAACATTGTAATTAAATAGGTGCAGAATTCACACACCCAGGACACACACCCGTGTCTGAGGCCGTGTCCTTTACACGGCTGAGACACGCGCCCGTGTCTCTGTCCATGTGCTGAATTTTGAGCATTTTGTTTCTCAAAATAAGGTGCAGGCGACAACAGCCAAAACACATGCCCATGGGACAGGTCGTGACACACTCTTGTGTGTCTTCCCGTGTGCACAGAATAAAGGCTATTTACAAAGCCATTTGCCACCCTTATTCCCACATACACATACACCAATTCAATGGTACACAACATAATATACTTAGGCAACCAAAACACCCACAATTATGACCAACACATGCCAATACAATAGCAACATCTATCATACTCACAACATTTATTATGCCCTAAATCAATCACGCAAACTTCACATTCATTAAGCTTCAATTTACTACTTTCAAGACACCTAATTGTGCTCAAATTTATCATCTCATCAATATATCACATTTACAAACATTTCACATTCATCATATGAATCACATTCCATCATTCACCAAGCATACCATGACCATATCACCAAAGACATTGGCACATATATGAATATACTTAGGCTTACAACCATGTTAGCCAAATTAAGCCAATTTACACGGCCAAATATCAAATCAAGCCTTTGACAATTACAAGCCAATACATTGGCTAAAATCATAATGACACATATAACAAAATGACCAAGTCCCTATACATGCCATACTTTTAAAATACTAAGATCATCAATACCCAAAAATGAGAGTTTGATAGTATCATTCGAATATCTGACGATCTCTGATTCGAGTTAGCTTGGTGACACTATAAAACATGGAAAATAAACGGAGTAAGCTATATATCTTAGTAAGCTCGTATGCAAGAAATAAGCAAGCTTACCATGCATCTAACATTTAAACATTATAACATAATTAAATGTAAATTTACCATAGTCTCATGATCATAACTCATTCCACCACAAAACTTACCTCATATTCATCGTTTCAAGCATTTAATAAACATGAGCTTTATGTACATACCTGAACCATCTCGAAGTGAATTTACAAACATACCCGTGTACCACTTGGAAAAATAATGTCGAATACTTGAGATTTTTGCACGCTAAGTGCCACATACATAGCCAATGCTACCTTAATCTCATATCACATAATCACTTGCTCTCGAGCTATCGATGGGCCTGTTCACACAAGCTCTCAGTCAAGACGTAGCTAAATGGTGCTACTCACACAAGCTGTCAAGTATCCGTATCATATGTCGGTATACTCAACCACCGGTAGGACGTACAAGACCAGCACCTGGATCACATAATCACATAACACATAATGACCCTAGCGACATGTCACTTGCATCCTAATCTATTGCTAAAGTTCAACAGGACTTCTCACGTCCCGAATCATCGTCGAACTCGCTCGTAGAATTATACTCATTCACATAATTAAACATACAATTCAGGCAATATTAAATCATTTAAATACAATTATTCTAAAGCTTATTATTAACATACGAACTTACCTCGGTACAAAATGGCTCATAAAATGATTTTTCATTCAACTTCATCACACCCAAGCCTAGCCGAACCTATTCCTTGCTCATAACAACCCACGTTTCTCATTTATTCACATTCTTATACACATTTTACAACTTTTACAAATAGGTCCCTATTTGACATTTTCATCAAAAATCACTTGGTAAATGTTGTTTATCTAACACCAAACATACATTTTCTACCATTAAACATCAAAATAAAAAAAATATTCAACATAAATAACATTTCAGACTTTGATTTTCTTTCAAATTAGTCCTTGAAATAGCTATATTTGGTTGAGACAACTTCAAAAACATAAAAAAACATTAAAAACGGGACAAAGACAGACTTACAATCGAGCTTGGAAGCTTGGCCAAAACCCTAGCTATGGTGACCCTTGAAATTCGGCTATGGGGGATGAAATTAGAGAGATGAACATGTTTTATTTTTTTTATTTTGTCTTCATTCACCAAATGACCAAAATTCCCTTAATGCCAAACTTTGAAAATTCACCTAACCATGTCCATTTTTGTCCAACTTAGAGTATAATGGTCTAATGACCATGTAAGGACCTCCAATTTAAAATTTCATAGCAATTAGACACCTCTAGCTTCTAGAACACATTTTGCACCTATTGAATTTAGTCCAATTGGACACTCTATCGATAAAATTTCTTAACAGAATTTTTACACAATCATTCAATCATACTATAGACCCTAATTAACATTTCTACATCGAATTTGTGGTCCTAAAACCTATATTTTGATTTGACCCAAAAACTGGAAAAAAGGTTTGGGTACTATTTCCTCATAGCTTCCTCAGTTTCCCATGTAGCTTTTTCGACCCCATGTCTTTTCCACAATATTTTCACTAGGGCTATATTTTTATTTCTCAACTGTTTAACTTCCCGGGCTAGGATCTTGATCAGTTCTTTACCATAAGTCATGTCGGGTCAAATCTCAACCTCAATTGGTGAAATCACATGAGATGGATCTAATCAGTATCGTCGCAACATAGACACATGAAACACATTGTGGATTCTCTCTAATTCCGATGATAAAGCTAGCTGATAAGCCACTGGTCCTATCCTTTCAATAACCTCATACGGAATAATAAAGTGTGGACTCAGCTTGCCTTTGCGACCAAATCTAAGAATTTTCTTCCTCAGAGACACTTTTAGGAATACTTATCACCGACTTGAAATTCAATTTTCTTTCATTTTAAATCCGCATACAATTTCTATCTATCTGAAATTGCTTCCAAACAACCACGAATTATTCACTTTTTCTTTGGCTTCTCTAACCAAATCAACCCCGTGAATCTGTCTCTCACAGAGCTCGATCCAATATAGTAGAGTTCAACACTTGTGACCATACAATGCCTCATATGGTGCCATTTTTATACTCAACTGAAAATTTTTGTTATAAGAAAATTCGACTAAAGGTAGATATTTCTCCCAACTACCTTTGAACTCTAAAACACAACAACGAAACATATCTTCGAGTACCTGAATCGTCCTTTCAGATTGGCCGTCGGTCTGCAGGCGAAATGCGATACTAAAATTCAACTTTGTGCCCAAAGCCTCTTGCAACTTCTTCCAAAATTGAGACGTAAACCTCAAATCTCTATCCAAAATAATAGAAATAGGCACCCCGTGCAATCTAACAATTTCAGCAATGTACAATTTAGCTAGCTTATCAAGTGAATAATTAGTATGTACCAGAATAAAATGAGTCGATTTCGTCAATCTATCAACAACGACCCAAACAACATCTTTCTTCTTCGAAGTTAGAGGTAATCCAATTACAAAATCCATCATAATTCTGTCCCATTTCCACTCGAGAATCATCACAAGCTGAAGTAAACCCGAAGGTACTTGGTGTTCGGCCTTTACTTGTTGACAAATCAAACATCTCGCTACGAATTCAGAAATATCTCGTTTCATACTTGATAACCACCAATACAATTTCTTCAAATTATTATACATCTTCATCCTTCCTGGATGAATAGACAGACAACTACTATATGCCTCATGAAGAATTTTCTGAATAAGCTCGGTATCTCTCGGTACACAAATCCTACCTCAGAACATCAAACAATCATCAGCCCCAATTTGAAAATCTGAATCACTAGTTGATTCACACTGAACTCTTTTAGCTTGAAGTTCTTTACCACTTTTCTGAGCTTCTCAAATTTGCTGAAGAAATACTGGCCTAGCTTTCAACTCAGCTATTATCGATCCATCATCAAATAAAGTCAGTCGTGTATTCATTGCTCTCAAAGCAAACAAAGATTTCCTACTTAAAGATCAACAACTACATTCGCCTTTCTCAGATGATAATCGATTACCAAATCATAGTCTTTTAACAACTCGAACCATCTCCGTTGTCGTAAATTCAAATCTTTCTAAGTCATCAAGTACTTTAGACTCTTGTGATCGGTATAGATGTGGCACTTCTCACAAAATAAATGGTGTCACCAAATCTTTAAAGCAAACACAATGGTAGCTAATTCCAAGTCAAGCATCGGATAATTCTTTTCCTGCGGCTTCAACTGTCTCGAGGCATGAGCTATCACTTTGCCCTCTTGCATCAACACACATCCAAGACTGTTCAATGACGCGTCGCTATAAATCATAAACTTTTTTCCCGACTCAGGTTACACTAATACCGGTGCCTCAGTTAACAATGCTTTTAACTGTTCCAAACTCTTTTGGCATTTCTCTGACCACTTAAACTTAACATTTTTCTGTAACAATTGTCATAGGTGTAGCAATCATTGAGAATCCCTTAACAAAACGTCGATAATACCCGGCTAAGCCCAAAAAGCTTCTAACCTCAGATACATTTCTCAGAAATTTCCAATCAACAATTGCAGAAATCTTACTCGGATCAACTCTTATACCTTCCGCTAAGAAAATATACCTCAAAAATGTAATGCCCCCACGCCCGAGACCATCACCGGAGTCGAGCTTGAGGGGTTACCGAACATAATTTATCAATTTAAGAACTTCAAATCATTTGTTTCTACATTCACAGCTTTCTAGCTACTCGCGTCACAGTTACAAGAAAAATCATATCTCAAGTTACGAAACTCAAAATCAAGATCCGTAAATTTTCCATGAATCTAGACTCATATATCTATTTACTAATTTTTTTCTAGAATTTTTTATTGGGCCAATTAGTACAGTTTATTAATTAAAGTATCCCCTGTTTTAGGGTTCGACTGCTCTGACCTCTGTGTATTACGAATCAGATATATTTCTATAAAAAATTTCAATGACTATGAGATTTGTTTCTATTAAAACTAGACTAAATAAGGAATATGTACATATAAATAAAAAATTCTAATTATTTTAGTAAAATTTATTATGAATTTTTAAAGTCAGAACAGGGGATGCAGAAATCACTCTCGCCCTGTTTCGCAAAAGTTTAAATATCTCATAAAATATAATTTATATTCCTGTTTTGTTCAATCCATATGAAAATAGACTCATTAAGCTTCAATTTCATAACTTACTCATCATTTATTTCTATTTATACTATTTTTAGTGATTTTTCAAATTCATGTCATTGCTGCAGCAATATTCTATTTTAAGGCAAGTTTCATCTTTCCATGAATTTTTATGAACTAGATAACCTATTAAACTTCCATAAAACATGATCTAAATTAGCCATCACCATGACTTATCAATATCAAACATTTTCTCAACCAAACATGGCCATATCATAAATTATTTACACAAAATAGGTATATTACTATACATGCCATACTTAAGTAGTTGTACAAGCCATTTACCAAGATAAAAGTCCTTTGGATAGTGTGATCGAACTTTCGACCTGTCCCGATTCCTGAGCCGGCTTGTTCAAAACTACAGTGAATGAGAAGGAAGGAGTAAGCATAAATGCTTCGTAAGTTCATATGTAAATAACAAGTAACATAACAATACAAATATACCAAACAACTTTAGCATGGTATCACCAAAACATATATCACATCTTTAAACATCATTCATCATCTTACCACCTTATCGTTGTTGTATCTATTTTCAACCCGAGGGTTAAGAACATACCTGTCCAAAGTGTCCATTTCACAACACTTACCCAAAACGTCACTTATATCTTAAGTGCTCTTCCATTAAACTAGAAATTTCACCCGTTGAACACATCGGAATATAACTCGGATACATGGATAATTTGCACATAAGTGCCACATATGTAATCAAGAAATCATGAACCCGCCCCTAAGTGAACTCGGACTCAACTCAACGAGCTCGTGCATTCACATCCATAAGTGAACTGAGACTCAACTCAACGAGTTTGGATGCCTAGTTACATTTCACGAACTCGGACTCAACTCAACGAGTTCGGACATTTGCATCCATAAGTGAACTCGGACTCAACTCAACGAGTTCGGATGCTCAACCATCCTAGTGACATGTCACTTGTATCCTAATCTATTCCTAAGGTTCAAACGGGCTTTTTCTCTCGATCTCACATTTGCCGTCTTCCATGGAATATCGGAATCGATACTCGGTAGCAATTCATATTTGTCAAGTAGTAAACATAATTTGCATATTACTCAACATTAACCACAAAGCATAATATTTCACGATTAAAAATCAGCATATCATATAATTAACATTAATAACTTAAAAATAACATTTATGCTACATTATTTACACATGAACTTATCTTGGTACCAAAATATAAAGATTTTGCAATTTAGTCCACAATCTTTTCTTTTCCTCGATCACGACTTGAATCTCTTTTTTCTTGATCTATAATACCAAATTAATCTTATTTAATACATACATTTATCAAAACAGCATTTAATACGACTTTAAAAAAATTACACTTTTGCCCCTAAACTTTTGTATAATTACACTTTTGCCCCTAGGCTCGGGAATTAAACTTTATTCCTTATTCTTATGTTTTATAACATGCTGATCACTTTTCCCTTCTATGGCAACATCAAATTCTCTCTCTAACATATACTTGTGACTATTAGGTATTTTTGCCGATTAAGCCCTTTTACTCGTTTTCACTAAAAACCGAGTAGCACAAGTTGTCTAACATAATTTAAAACCCCATATTCTATCATAAAACATCAAAATACACAAATTTCACCTATGGGTATTTTTCCAAATATAAACCCTACGTTGAATTATTGCTAGCATAAGCTTAATCGAGCTTCCGGGATTCCAAAAACGTAAAGAACATTAAAAACGGGGCTTGGAATCACTTACTATGGAGCTTGGAAGCTTGAAACAAACCTAGCTATGGAGAACCCTTGAAATTTCGGCCTAATGAAGAAGATGGACAAAAATTGGCTTTTAATTTTGTTTTTAATTCATTTTAATAACTAAATAACCAAAATACCCTTACTACTAAACTTTCCAAAAATTCCTTCCATGTCCTAATTTTGTCCATGAACTTAAAATTGGTTAAATTTCTATTTAAGACCTCCTCATTAATATTCCATAACAATTTCATACTAAAAACTTCTAGAATGCAAGTTTTGCAACTTATTCGATTTAGTCCCTACTTTCAATTTAAGCAATTTAGGCATAGAATTTCATCACGAAATTTTCACACAATCATGCAATCATATCATAAACATCAAAATAATTGTAAAATAATTATTTCTATCTCGGATTTGTGGTTACGAAACCACTATTCCGATTAAGCCCTAATTCAGGATATTACAACTCTCCCCCCTTTTTAAGGATTTTCGTCCTCGAAAATCTTACCGGTAAACAGGTGTGGGTATTGGTTTCTCATAGTTTCTTCAGGTTCCCATGTAGTCTCTTCTACCCCATGCTTTTGCCACAACACTTTTACAAGTGCAACACTTTTATTTCTTAGTTGTTTGACTTCTCGAGCTAAAATCTTAATCGGTTCTTCTTCATAAGTCATATCCGGTCGCAGTTCAATTTCTGTCGGTGAAATTATATGTGAAGGATCCGAACGATACCTACGTAACATAGATACGTGAAACACATCATGAATCTTCTCTAATTCGGGTGGTAACACTAGCCGATATGCTACCGGTCCAACTTTTTCAATTATTTCATACGGTCCAATAAAACGCGGACTTAACTTGCCCTTTCGTCCAAATCTAAGGACTTTCTTCCATGGAGACACTTTCAAAAATACCTTATCACCGAATTGAAACTCCATTTCCTTTCGTTTCAAATCCGCATAAGATTTCTGTCTATCTGAAGCAGCTTTCAAACAATCTCGAATCACTTTCACCTTTTCTTCGGTTTCTTTTATTAAATCAACTCCATAAATCTGATTTTCCTTGAGTTCAGTCCAATACAATGGCATCCGACATTTACAACCATATAATGCTTCATAAGGTGCCATCTTCAAACTTGTCTGATAACTATTATTATAAGCAAATTCTACCAACGGTAAATACTTTTCCCAACTACCTTGAAATTCCAATACACAACATCTGAGCATGTCTTCAAGAATCTGAATTACTCTCTCTGATTGTCCACCAGTTTGTGGATGAAAGGCAGTGCTGAAATTTAACTTTGTACCTAATGCTTCTTGCAACTTTTGCCAAAACCGTGAGGTAAACCTCGGATCTCTATCCGAAATGATTGACAAAGGTATCCCATGAAGTCTAACAATCTCTCGGATATACAATTCAGCCAACTTATTAAGAGAATAATCTGTACGTACCGGAATAAAATGAGCCGATTTAGTCAGTCTGTCAACTATTGCCCAGATGGCATTTTTCTTCCCTGGAGTTAACGGCAACCCTGATATAAAATCCATAGTAATCCGATCCCATTTCCATTCAGGAACCATAATAGGCTGGAGTAATCCCGAAGGTACTTGGTGTTCAGCTTTCACTTGTTGGCAAACTAAGCACTTGGATACAAACTCGGAAATATCTCTTTTCATTCCACTCCACCAGTACATTTTCTTCAAGTCATTATACATCTTCGTACTGCCCGGATGAACCGCTAAACAACCATTATGTGCTTCATGCAAAATCTTTTGAATCAACTCATCATTTTTCGGTACACAAATCTGATTTTTAAACATCAAACAACCATCAGAACCGATTCTGAAATCTGATCCCGTATCAGCTTCACACTGTTTTCTTTTGGCTAGTAAATCTTGATCATTTTTTTGAGCTTCAGAAATCTCTTGTAAAAACATCGGTCTTGCTCTTAACTCTACTAGAATCGAACCGTCATCTAAAATTTTCAACTGAGTGTTCATAACTCTCAAAGCAAACAACAACTTTCTGCTTAAAGCATCGGCAACCACATTCGCTTTTCCTGGATGATAATCGATAACAAGCTCGTAATCTTTCAATAACTCCAACCATCTTCGCTGTCTCAAATTCAAGTCTTTTTGTGACATCAAGTATTTAAGACTTTTGTGATCGGTATATACTCGGCACTTTTCACCATACAAATAATGTCGCCAAATCTTCAAAGCAAATACCACCGCAGCCAATTCCAAATCGTGAGTAGGATAATTCTTCTCATTAGGTTTTAACTGTCTCGAAGCATAAGCCACCACTTTTCCTTCTTGCATGAGTACACACCCCAAACCATTTAGAGAAGCATCACTATACACCACAAATTCTTTACCTGATTCGGGTTGTATCAACACTGGTGCTTCAGTTAATAACTTTTTCAATTCTTCGAAACTCTGTTGACATTCTTCCGTCCATTCAAATTTAACATCCTTTCGGAGTAGTCTAGTCATAGGAGCAGCAATTATAGAAAATCCATTTACAAACCGCCGATAATACCCAGCTAGCCCTAAGAAACTTCTAACTTTAGTTACGTTTTCGGTGGTTTCCAATCAACAATGGCTGAAATTTTACTAGGATCAACCCGTATACCATCACCTGAAACAATATGACCCAAAAATCCAACTTCCCGGAGCCAAAATTCACTTTTACTAAACTTAGCATACAGCTGCTTATCTCTCAAAGTTTGCAAAACTATCCTCAAATGCTCAGCATGCTCTGTCTCATCTTTTGAATAAATTAAAATATCATCTATAAACACCACAACAAATCTGTCCAAGTATGGCCGAAATATGCGATTCATTAAATCCATAAACACAGCAGGAGCATTTGTCAACCCGAATGGCATAACTAAAAATTCATAATGACCGTACCTTGTTCTAAAAGCAGTTTTAGGCACATATGACTCTTTTACTCGCAGCTGATAATACCCAGATCTCAAGTCAATCTTTGAAAACCATGTCGCTCCTTTTAGCTGATCAAACAAATCATAAATTCTCGGGAACGGATACTTGTTTTTGATTGTCACCTTGTTTAACTGCCGATAATCAACACATAATCTCATAGAACCATCCTTCTTTTTCACAAATAACACGGGAGCACCCCAAGGTGAAAAACTCGGTCTCACAAAGCCTTTATCAGTCAACTCTTGCAACTGCGACTTTAATTCTTTCAACTCTGTTGGTGCCATTCTATATGGAGCAATCGAGATCGGAGCTGTTCCCGGTATTAAATCAATACAAAATTATACTTTCCTGACTGGAGGCAAACCCGGCAATTCTTTTGGAAATACGTCCGCAAATTCACACACAACCGGCACTGATTCAACTTTCTTTTCAACTTCTTTTGTATTAATTACATACGCCAAATAAGCTTCATAACCCTTTCTCAAACATCTCTGAGCGGACATCGAAGAAATCATACTAGATAATGCCTCTGATTTGTCTGGCTCAACCTACAGAATTTCACCACTTTCACACTTTAATTTTATAACCTTTTCTTTGCAATTTATTATAGCATCATGCAATGTCAACCAATCCATACCCAAAATAACATCAAATTCATCAAACGGCAACAACATCAAGTCGACCGAAAAGTAATGACCCCGAATCATTAAAGGGCATTTCTTGCTTACTTTATCAACTATCACGCATTTAAGACCTCCTCATTAATATTCCAAAACAATTTCATACTAAAAACTTCTAGAATGCAAGTTTTGCAACTTATTCGATTTAGTCCCTACTTTCAATTTAAGCACTTTAGGCATAGACTTTCATCACGAAATTTTTACACAATCATGCAATCATATCATAAACATCAAAATCATTGTAAAATAATTATTTCTATCTCAGATTTGTGGTCACGAAACCACTATTCCGATTAAGCCCTAATTCAGGATATTACAAAAAATCCAACTTCTACTGGCCAAAACTCAATTTTGCTGAATTTAGCAAATAATTTCTTACATACGCAAGAAATGAGTATTCAGTATATACGCGAGAAATGCTTCACAACCCTTTCTTACATACCTTTAAGCCGACATTGATGAAATCACAATAGGCAACTCACCCAACTGATCTGGCTGAACCCGAAGAGTTTCATTGTACCTTTTATGTACAATTCATTACGACATCATGTAGAGTCAACCAATCCATTCCAAGTATCACATCAAACTCATCAAATGGAAAAAAGTATTAAGTCGACTAGAAAAAAGAGACCTCGAATCATTAAAGGACAACTCTTGCAAACTTTATCAACTAAAACATGTTTGCCTAAGGGGTTCGGCACCTTAATCACAAACTCAGTAGACTCAACAGGAAAATTCTTACTAGATACCAAATTTATGCAAATATAGGAATGAGTCGGTCTAAGATCAATTAATGCAACTACATTAGTATCTTAGAGAGAAAATGTACTAGTGATAACATCAGGGGATTACGCATCTTCGCGAGCGCGAATAGAGTAAGTTCTACCAAGTACTCTAACCTCTGATCTCGTAGTTAACTCTTTCGTCACACCTCTACTACTGTTCCTACTCCCAGTATTTTTAGGTGGCCTTCCCTTAGTGGTAGTGTTACTTGGCCTTACATTTTGAAAACTATCTTTCTCAGCCATTCCTGGACAATCTCTTATAAAGTGATCTAAGGAACGACATTTAAAGCAAGCCCGGTTATTCATCCTACATTCACCGAGATGTCATCTACCACAATGTTGACATTCAGGTCTATTAGACCTAGTATTACCAACACTCGCTATTGACGTAATTGGGCCTTAGATACTGAATACTGCTTCTCACAATCTTTATTGGGATACCAGCTGAGGCATTAGAACGAGTATACAAATCCCTCGACTTCTTTGACGAAGGTTTAAATGAATTATTCATCAGTCTTTTTCTTGAGTCTCTAGCCTCAAGCTCAACCTTTCTCTTTTCTTTGCTCAACTCTTTGGATTTGCAAGCTCGATCGACCAGTACGAAAAATTCCTTCGACTTTAAAATCCTAACTAACAGTTTGATATCTTCATTCAACCCATCTTCGAATCTCTTGAACATGATAGCCTCGGTAGAAACACATTCCCGAGCATACTTACTAAGCCTAACAAACTCTCGCTCATATTCAGTCACAAACATACAGCCTGCTTCAGCTCTAAGAACCTTTGCGTTTTTGATCAATGAACCGCTAACTGATATATTTCTTTCTAAACTCATCTTGAAAGAATTCTCATGTAACTTTTTCCCTCAGTACCACAGATACAAGAATATTCCACCACTAATACGCTGTCTCTCAAAAGTGATATAGCACATTTCAAGCACTCATCTGGTGTACAAGAGAGCTCATCAAATACCCTGATAGAGTTCTTAAGCCAAAACTATACCCTCTCTAGGTCATCATCAATATTAACTCTAAATTCTTCGGCCCCTTGCTTTCAAATCTTATCAACTAGAGGCTCGTTCAGTCATACCAATTCCACACCTTAGGGAGCAATGGGAACCGGCTAGGGGTTACGAGGTGGAGGATGTTGGGCGGCCAGATTTATTTGAACAAACTCAGCAAACCACTCATTCATCCTTTGGAAGAAGGCTTCACTAGCCTCTCCTCCATGACTAATTGTAATAGCCCTAATTTGACCCTAGTCAGGAAGTGGTTTCGGAACCACAAAACCGAGTTATAAAAATAATTAAATGTCATATTCTATGTTTTTGATGTGAGTAAATACATGTGTAAAAGTTTCATGCTTTGATTTGGTCATTTGTATGTGAATTTATTTAATAGGACTTACGTGAGACACTTTTGAAATGTGATAGGATAATTTTATAATGGTCTATTAATGTATGTATTGAAAGGAATGGTTTTGCATGTCAAATTAACCATTTTAGATAATGGTCGGCCATGTTATTAGTTAACATATAATATATGAATTTTATATTAGCATTATTTTAATTAAATGGCTTTATATTATAGAATAATAAGAAATAAAAATGGGAAAAAGGGTGAAGAAAACAAGGTGTTCATCCTTGTTCCTTCTTAGCCGATTTTAAAAAAGAAAAGGGGGCAAACCATTCGGTGATTTTAAGCCTTAAATACGCTCGAGAGCTAAGAGGATCGAAATCAGATAAGGGAAGGAGAAAGCAATCGAGTAGCCTATCTGTAACTGTTCAAATATACTCGAGGTAAGTCTTTGAGTAATGAAACCTAGCTTATGATTTGATAAAATCATGGTATATAAGCATAGTAAATAAATTGTGACCTATTGGTTCTACTTGAATTACGTAGTGGGATAAATAATTTGTGTATATGACTTGTAGCCAAATGGTTATAGAAATCATGTTGGATAGCGAAACGAAATCGTGTTCTTTGTATGTGGCTATTGAGCTGAAAGTGGAATGGCTGATAAGCACGTTGTGCTTGTGTTCAAGTAATGCAAATAAAATGCTAATGTGTTATGATATATATATGTGCATGATAATGAAGAATTATATCCGAGCTAAGTCCCGAAGGCATTCGTGCTGGTGTTATATCCGGGCTAAGCCCCGAAGGCATTCGTGCTAGTGTTATATCCAGGCTAAGCCCCGAAGGCATTCGTGCTAGTGTTATATCCGGGCTAAGTCCCGAAGGCATTCGTGCTGGTGTTATATCCGGGCTAAGCCCCGAAGGCGTTCGTGCTGGTGTTATATCCGAGCTAAGCCCCGAAGTCATTCGTGCTGGTGTTATATCCGGGCTAAAGTCCCGTAGGCTTTGTGCTGGTATTATATTCGGGCTTAAAGTCCCGCATGCTTGTGGTGGTGATTGGATTTGGGTTTTAAACCTAGCAGACTTAATGCTGATGATTGGAGTAAGATTATGATTTCGAATGTTCGTAGTAAACTACCATTGAATATGTCAAATACATTAAGTTGATCAATTATGTATTATATACTTTTATATGTTAGATCGATCGGAATTGAATCATGATTGAGAAATGGGAAGTATATGTGAAAATCTCATATGTGTATGTGTGTATTCGGTTATGGTGAAAGGTTATATGAGATTGATTTGGTGATATACATGTTAAATAATATGAATGCAAGAATGGGTAATAAATCTGCTTGGGAGAGCAGTAGTAATGTGATTTCGGAAAATCACTATAAATTGTGGGAGTTGAGTTAGAAGCTGAATAAATTATTTCATGAAATATTAATGAGTCTAGTTTCTTATAAAAGAAACCGTGTGAGCAAAAGAATTTCCAATAATGAGATATTTGAAGTGGCGTGGAATAGAGTCAAAATGACTTCGAGGTCCCCTGTTCTGTTTTCAGAAAATCATTATAAATGGTAAAAAAATGGTTATAAGATAAAATTTATATACTTAGACTCCTTAATGAGTCTAGTTTCAAATGAAATAAACGATAGCATATTTCGAATTCTGTATAATGAGAAAATTGATTCGTAGTGAAGAGTGGTCAGAATAGTCAAACAGTGAAATAGGGGAAACTTCAATAAAATTATGGTATTGATTGGTTGAACCAAAAATTCTGAAAATTTTATTGATATAAGATATATGAGTCTAATTTTAGGGAAAATTAACGGCACTTGATTTGGAGTTTCTTATCTCCAGTTATAAATAATTTAGTGACTGTTGCTCAGGAAGACAACTTGTAGTGAATTTGTGATTTTGTTGCAAACATGGTTAAAACTTGTTAATGAGATGCTTTTGGAGTTCTTATGATCTTATTTGTGATTTCAGTATTTGGTTTTAATTGAGTTCAGATTCAAGTGAGGTGAATTTGCTAAATATGCATTATGTTCATGGATACTTGGCCAAAATGGCAATTATCTAGGAATGATTTCTTGAAAATTTGAAATAATCGATCTATAAGTAAATTAATTGTTTGCATTGCTTAAAACTTACTAAGCATTGAAGCTTACTCTATGTTATCTTTTCCATTTCTTATAGGTTTATACTTTAGGTCGAGTTGGAAGGGCCGGAGATATCATCACACTATCGAGTCATTATGTGAGTTGAGAAGATTATATATCATCATGGTTTAAGGCATGTATAGGATAGACTATAGGTAGAATGATATTTCGACTTTGTATACATTATAGCCATGCGAAGATGGCTTGCTCATTTTGTTTTAGAAGCCTTATAATTGAACTAATGTGGTGAAATGTCTTAGTTATAACTTGACAATAGTTAATTTGTTATTAGATATCCGGTTATGTTTTAATAGTGAGTATCTTTGACCTTATAGAAGTTTTGTTCAGTCAAGTAATACCTCATAACCTTATTCCGGCAACGGATACGGGTTAGGAGTGTTACATTTAGTGGTATCAGAGCTATGGTTTAGTCGATTGTCGGACTAACATAGCAAGTTTAAGAGTCTAACTATACATGCCGTAAGTAAAGTGCGATAGTGTGAGGTCTCCCAGCTCTTATAAATTGTTTTGCTCAGGTAAGGATGTGTTCGAACCGAGTTATTATTAATTGATCTGAAATTGATATTGAACTGATTGTAATATATATGTGTTATGATGGAATTGAAAATGTATGAAAAGAATTTTATTATAAGTGTGTATCAGTGTAAAGATATGTATGAGATTGTATAAAGTAAATGGTAATGAAAGATCAAATTGGGTAGAACGTAGGGAATGAGTACGATCGTTCAATAATGAATTGACGGAAAAGGCCACGGTTGGACCGTGGCAATACATGAGACAGATAAGCTAGTGTAAGACCTATTGGAAATAGGCATCAACATGGGTAGAGCAAAGTTAGTATAAGACCATAGTTGGACTATGGAATCAAGTAAGCGACTGTAACACCCCGTACCCAAGACCGTTGCGGGAGTCGGACACGAGGGGTTCACAGACTAAATTCGCTTACTATCGCAGTCCATTTTAAAATTTTCCAGGCAATTGGCTAACTGTGACACTGTAACCTTAAAAATCATATCTTGAGTTTCACAACTCGAAAATCAGTTTCGTAATTTTTCCCTGAAACTAGACTCATATGCCCATCTACATATTTTTTCTAGAATTTTTGGTCGGGCCAAATAGTACAGTTTATTAGTCAAAGTCGCCCATGTTACAGGGATCAACTACACTGACTTTTGCGTATTACGACTTGGATATCTCCCTGCACAGAGCTTCAATACTGATGCCGTTTGTTTCTGTAGAAACTAGACTCAGAGAGGAATCTATACATGTATGGCATGACTCCTAATTATCTCTGGTTAATTTATAATGAATTTCCAAAGTCGGAACAGGGAATCCAGAAACCGTTCTGGCCCTGTCTCACGAGAACCTGAATATCTCTTAACATACTACCCATATGATCGTTTCGTTACTTTCCTATGAAAATAGATTCATCAAGGTTCGTTTACATAATTTATTCATTATTTAATTCCAATCCTAATATTTTTAGTGATTTTCCAAATCTACATCACTGCTGCTGCCAGCATCTGCCTTTAAGGTAGACTTTACCTATTTCATAGTTTCCATGATTCAACTAGCCCTTTTAGCATAAATAGCACAAATTATGATAGTGATTAACCATTCCATACCAAATGATTATAACATTATGCTCAAACATATATAAGCCATTTTCGCATGGCTATATACATTAACCAAAATATTCTTCCGCCACGAGTCTATTTTATACATGCCATAAGATAATCCAAAACATAGCAATACCAAACAGTGGATAGTGATAGTGTGACTAGTTGCTGACGATCCCCGAGCCTGTAGCTTCGCAATGAGATCTATAAAACAGAGGAAACAGAGTAAACGGAGTAAGCATTACAATGCTTAGTAAGTTTTAAGTAGTGTCAACAGATAACAATCAAATTATAACATAGTTGTTCGTATTTTTATTTCACTCTTCCTTCGGGCATACCATCCCTTTACCGAATATGCACATCTCATCATATACAATAGGCAGATAAACTTTCACATAAAAGTGAGCTCATGTGACATAGATATATCATATGATTTCACATCACCTCTCACACTGATCCGATGTCACATAATCATAGGAATAGTCTCATAGATTGCTCTCGTATGCATCACATAACTACCTTATGATTTAGTGCAAATCCAGCTCACATATAAATTTGGAGTACATACCTGTTTAACCTTTCGCATTGAATATATTTATAAGCAATTCTTATTACGAAGTCTTACCCGGACATAATCTCCACACGAAGTTATCGGGTCTTACCCAGACAAAATTCCCACACGTAGTCATCGGGTCTTTAGAGCTCGGATATAGTACGAGCACGAAGCTTACGGACATTAATCAATGATAATATTCTCGCATAAAGCCTGCGGGGTTTTAACCCGGATATAGTACTGACACAAATGCCCTTCGGGACTTATCACATTTATACACTTTCACATCCATCACGTTGGCCACTCGGCCCTGTCACATATATACACTTTCACATTCATCACATCGGCCATTAGGCCTTATCACATATATACGCTTTCACATTCATCACATCGGCCATTAGGCCTTATCACATATATACGCTTTCACATTCATCACATCGGCCATTAGGCCTTATCACATATATACGCTTTCACATTCATCACATCGGCCATTAGGCCTTATAACATATATATATACACTTTCACATTCATTCAAATATACTTCACATACCACATATACTATCATGTATAGACTTGGTCTTGGCCGAATCTACATCCATCACTTTCCAATGAATAATTCAATTTTTACGCCATACTATCATTTCATATTAGAATACTCATAAGCTTACAATATCACGATTTAGAATTCAAGTATGGGTTTAATCACTAGCTTATGAGCAACTAAAACAAGTTTTATCCATGTTTACAACAAAATCACATATTCACTACGAGCTGTTTTCCTGAGCAATGGTCACTGAATTATTTATAACCGGAGCTACAAAACTCCAAATCACTTGCCGTTAATTTTCCTGAATATAGACTCGTATATCTTCCATCCATAAAATTTCCAGAATTTTAAGTTTGGCCAATCAATACCAGATTTTTCTTAAAGTTTCCCCTGTTTCACTGTTTGACTAATCTGACCACTCTTCACTACGAATCAAATTTCTCATTTTACAGAATTCAAAATGTGTTGTATTTGATTTCATTTGAAACTAGGCTCATTAAGGAGTCTCAGCATATAAATTTTATCTTATAACCATTTTTGTACAATTTATAATGATTTTCTAAAAATAGAACAGAGGATTATAGTGTCATTCTGTGCTGTTTCACACAACTTTAAGTATCTCATTATCGGAAATTCCTTTGCTTACACGGTTTCTTTTATAAGAAACTAGACTCATTAAGCTTTAATTACATAATTTATCCAGCTTTTAACTCAACTCCCACAATTTATGGTAATTTTTCCAAAACACGCTACTGCTGCTGTCCCTAGCAGATTTATACAATTTACTCTGTAAAGTTCTCATTCACATATTTAAAACATAATATCATATTCATCCCGTTTTAAAACTTAAGACTTACAAGGGAATCAAACTCAAATACTTAAGAACTTACCTTAAATGTCGTCGGACAACTACAAATCGACTATTCCATTTGTTTCGCTTTTCCCTTTTCCGAGTTAAGTTCCTTTCGCTCTTGAGCTAGGTAAAATAAATTAGTTTGTTTAATTACTTAACTAATTTATTTAGATTCAAACATTAATAATTTTTCTTAATAAGAAACATACGACAACTCATTAACATCCATTCATTCACATCTTTATTCTTGATTACAATCGGCCATTATAACATATACAAATGCATATTAACCACTTTGACCGATTGCCCATTAACCACTAACCAAAACTCATCAAATTAATGGACTATTTATTTAAATAATCCTTTATTATAATCTCACTTTGAAATTTAATACTAATTACTAATTTATCTCCCACTTAAGTTACTCATTGTACTTAATTAAACACTAATAATTAAAAATTATCAAACTATCATTCTACTCGTTTCTAAAATGACTATGTAAATATTAATCTCAATTTCATATACCATTTAATTCAAAACATTTAGCTACTTATTTACACTTTTACACATTTTCCCCAAAACATTTACATCCTATACAATTTAATCCGTCATATCCACCAAGTTAATTCCACAATTAACACATAACCCACTATTGCCAAATACTTAACCCTTAATATACAGCGTATATATGTATATCTTTAATTTATAATAAAATCCTTCTCATTTATAATTTACTCAATTAAATCCTTAATTTTAAACGTAGTAAAAATTTACTCTATAAAATAACACAAATTCAACATCAAGCACCCAAACAAAACTCCTTCAAATAAAAGACTTCAAATTATGTCAATGACGTATTTTTTTTATACATTGATAATTTCACATAAATAAACAATTTAATCCACCATATTTTTAAAATTTTCCATAATAATCCTCAATGTGAAATTTCATGAATTGACTTTGCAAATCATCTCACTTCACTTCCAACTTTAAAAATCTACCATAATAATATTAAGAACTTAGATTTTCTACCGTAGTAATTTCTATTAACTACAATCATTCCACAAATTTCAACTTGGGTATGCTAGTTCATGATCCTAAGGTTCCAAAAATATAAATTATAAGCAAAAAGGATCATTAACATACCAACTAATTTGAGCTTCAAACTAAAACAACAATGGCCGAATATGCTTTCTCCTTTCCCCCAAATCAACATGCACAGAAAAATGAAACTTAAAACTCATTCCCTCTCTCCACTGAGCTATTTGTTTCTTCTTTTTTTTATTCCTTAACAATATAAAATTATACACCCATCATAAGTAATTATTTATGTCTATATTTTAATATAAATTCCTCATCATGGCCGGCCACTATAAACAAAAAGGAATATTTGACATGCAAATCCCTCATGTTAACATTTCATGCATTATTTGACACTTTACAAATTTACCTATCACACTTTCAAGTTTTATCACATGAGTCCTATCTTATAAATTTTACATACAAATGACAAAATCAAAGCATGAAACTTTCACACATGCATTTACACATATAATAAACATAGAATTTAACAGTTAATTATTTTTATGACTCAGTTTTGTGGTCCTAAAACCACTTTCCGACTAGGGTCAAATTAGGGATGTCACAACTCTCCCCCTCTTTAGGGATTTTCGTCCCTGAAAATCTTACTAGTGACTACGTTAGGATAACGTCCTCTTGTTTTAAAACAATTACATAACATCAACTCAGATATTCATAACCCACATTTTCATTCATATATATATAAGCCGTAACATGGCCGAAAGTATACATGTTCTCTATTACTCAAGAACTTACCCCTTTCCGCTATCCGAAATCGACTCGGTAAGGTCGCACCCTTAATATAAATAATTGATAGAAAATATATATATAGTGGGTTCGCACACATAGTGCTTAATAATCAACCACGCACACTTAGTGCCACTTTAAACCCGCACACTTAGTGCCATGCATTCCAAGCCCGCACACTTAGTGCCAATCTCACAACCGTGAACACTTATTGCCCGCACACTTAGTGCTGAAAACCAACCACTCTATACGCTTCACTGCCTTTTTACATTTGACAATTTCGTCTCTACATACATATACACATATAGCAATACACATTAGTATATCATTTACATTACTTGAATACAAACACAACATACTTATCGACCGTTCAACTTCCAGTTCCATAGCCACATACAAAAATCACATTTATAGTCATAACACTCCTTCAAAATTGCATCACTTATACCCTTATAATTCAATCCAAATCGAAATTCAAATACGAGTACATGATACGTACCTGATCAACTTAATAATTTAGGCATATCTAAATGAAGTTATATCGCAAATTCTCATAGTCAGAAGCTTGCTACAGCTCGATCGGGATCAAGATTCATTACAATACAGCAAACACATTTTAATAGCCAAAAATCATCACACTATCATTTTATCACTTTATGGCATGTATAAATAGACTCACGCGTGCTACGTTAGTCCTAGAATCGACTAAACCGTAGCTCTGATACCAATAAAATTGTAACACCCCGTACCCGAGACCGTTGCCGAAGTCGGACACGAGGGGTTCACAGACTAAATTCGCTTACTATCGCAGTCCATTTTAAAATTTTCCAGGCAGTTGGCTAACTGTGACACTGTTACCTTAAAAATCATATCTTGAGTTTCACAACTCGAAAATCAGTTTCGTAATTTTTCGCTGAAACTACACTCATATGCCCATCTACATAATTTTTTCTAGAATTTTTGGTCGGGCCAATTAGTACAGTTTATTAGTCAAAATCTCCCATGTTACAGGGATCGACTACACTGACCTTTGCGTATTACGACTTGGATATCTCCCTGCACAGAGCTTCAATACTGATACCGTTTGTTTCTATAGAAACTAGACTCAGAGAGGAATCTATACATGTATGGCATGACTCCTAATTATCTCTGGTTAATTTATAATGAATTTCCAAATTCGGAACAGGGAATCCAGAAACCGTTCTGGCCCTGTCTCACGAGAACCTGAATATCTCTTAACATACTGTCCATATGATCGTTTCGTTACTTTCCTATGAAAATAGATTCATCAAGGTTCGTTTACATAATTTATTCATTATTTAATTACAATCCTAATATTTTTAGTGATTTTCCAAATCTACATCACTGCTGCTGCCAGCATCTACCTTTAAGGTAGACTTTACCTATTTCATAGTTTCCATGATTCAACTAGCCCTTTTAGCATAAATAGCACAAATTATGATAGTGATTAACCATTCCATACCAAATGATTATAACATTATGCTCAAACATATATAAGCCATTTTCGCATGGCTATATACATTAACCAAAATATTCTTCCGCCACGAGTCTATTTTATACATGCCATAAGATAATCCAAAACATAGCAGTACCAAACAGTGGATAGTGATAGTGTGACTAGTTGCTGACGATCCCCGAGCCTGTAGCTTCGCAATGAGATCTATAAAACAGAGGAAACAGAGTAAACGGAGTAAGCATTACAATGCTTAGTAAGTTTTAAGCAGTGTCAACAGATAACAATCAAATTATAACATAGTTGTTCCTATTTTTATTTCACTCTTCCTTCGGGCATACCATCCCTTTACCGAATATGCACATCTCATCATATACAATAGGCAGATAAACTTTCACATAAAAGTGAGCTCATGTGACATAGATATATCGTATGATTTCACATCACCTCTCACACTGATCCGATGTCACATAATCATAGGAATAGTCTCATAGATTGCTCTCGTATGCATCACATAACTACCTTATGATTTAGTGCAAATCAAGCTCACATATAAACTTGGAGTACATACCTGTTTAACCTTTCGCATTGAATATATTTATAAGCAATTCTTATTACGAAGTCTTACCCGGACATAATCTCCACACGAAGTTATCGGGTCTTACCCGGACAAAATTCCCACACGTAGTCATCGGGTCTTTAGAGCTCGGATATAGTACGAGCACGAAGCTTACGGACATTAATCAATGATAATATTCTTGCATAAAGCCTGCAGGGTTTTAACCCGGATATAGTACTGACACAAATGCCCTTCGGGACTTATCACATTTATACACTTTCACATCCATCACGTTGGCCACTCGGCCCTGTCACATATATACACTTTCACATTCATCACATCGGCCATTAGGCCTTATCACATATATACGCTTTCACATTCATCACATCGGCCATTAGGCCTTATCACATATATACGCTTTCACATTCATCACATCGGCAATTAGGCCTTATCACATATATACACTTTCACATTCATCACATCGGCCATTAGGCCTTATCACATATATATACACTTTCACATTCATTCAAATATACTTCACATACCACATATACTATCATGTATAGACTTGGTCTTGGCCGAATCTACATCCATCACTTTCCAATGAATAATTCAATTTTTACGCCATACTATCATTTCATATTAGAATACTCATAAGCTTACAATATCACGATTTAGAATTCAAGTATGGGTTTAATCACTAGCTTATGAGCAACTAAAACAAGTTTTATCCATGTTTACAGCAAAATCACATATTCACTACGAGCTATTTTCCGGAGCAATGGTCACTGAATTATTTATAAACGGAGCTACAAAACTCCAAATCACTTGCCGTTAATTTTTCCTGAATATAGACTCATATATCTTCCATCCATAAAATTTCCAGAATTTTAAGTTTGGCCAATCAATACCAGATTTTTCTTAAAGTTTCCCCTGTTTCACTGTTTGACTAATCTGACCACTGTTCACTACGAATCAAATTTCTCATTTTACAGAATTCAAAATGTGTTGTATTTGATTTCATTTGAAACTAGGCTCATTAAGGAGTCTCAGCATATAAATTTTATCTTATAACCATTTTTGTACAATTTATAATGATTTTCTAAAAATAGAACAGAGGATTATAGTGTCATTCTATGCTGTCTCACACAACTTTAAGTATCTCATTATCGGAAATTCCTTTGCTTACACGGTTTCTTTTATAAGAAACTAGACTCATTAAGATTTAATTACATAATTTATCCAGCTTTTAACTCAACTCCCACAATTTATGGTAATTTTTCCAAAACACGCTACTGCTGCTGTCCCTAGCAGATTTATACAATTTACTCTGTAAAGTTCTCATTCACATATTTAAAACATAATATCATATTCATCCCGTTTTAAAACTTAAGACTTACAAGGGAATCAAACTCAAATACTTAAGAACTTACCTTAAATGTCGTCGGACAACTACAAATCGACTATTCCATTTGTTTCGCTTTTCCCTTTTCCGAGTTAAGTTCCTTTCGCTCTTGAGCTAGGTAAAATAAATTAGTTTGTTTAATTACTTAACTAATTTATTTAGATTCAAACACTAATAATTTTTCTTAATAAGAAAAATACGACAACTCATTAACATCCATTCATTCACATCTTTATTCTTGATTACAATCGGCCATTATAACATATACAAATGCATATTAACCACTTTGACCGATTGTCCATTAACCACTAACCAAAACTCATCAAATTAATGGACTATTTATTTAAATAATCCTTTATTATAATCTCACTTTGAAATTTAATACTAATTACTAATTTATCTCCCACTTAAGTTACTCATTGTACTTAATTAAACACTAATAATTAAAAATTATCAAACTATCATTCTACTCGTTTCTAAAATGACTATGTAAATATTAATCTCAATTTCATATACCATTTAATTCAAAACATTTAGCTACTTATTTACACTTTTACACATTTTCCCCAAAACATTTACATCCTATACAATTTAATCCGTCATATCCACCAAGTTAATTCCACAATTAACACATAACCCACTATTGCCAAATACTTAACCCTTAATATACAGCGTATATATGTATATCTTTAATTTATAATAAAATCCTTCTCATTTATAATTTACTCAATTAAATCCTTAATTTTTAAATGTAGTAAAAATTTACTCTATAAAATAACACAAATTCAACATCAAGCACCCAAACAAAACTCCTTCAAATAAAAGACTTCAAATTATGTCAATGACGTATTTTTTTTATACATTGATAATTCCACATAAATAAACAATTTAATCCACCATATTTTTAAAATTTTCCATAATAATCCTCAATGTGAAATTTCATGAATTGACTTTGCAAATCATCTCACTTCACTTCCAACTTTAAAAATCTACCATAATAATATTAAGAACTTAGATTTTCTACCGTAGTAATTTCTATTAACTACAATCATTCCACAAATTTCAACTTGGGTATGCTAGTTCATGATCCTAAGGTTCCAAAAATATAAATTATAAGCAAAAAGGATCATTAACATACCAACTAATTTGAGCTTCAAACTAAAACAACAATGGCCGAATATGCTTTCTCCTTTCCCCCAAATCAACATGCACAGAAAAATGAAACTTAAAACTCATTCCCTCTCTCCACTGAGCTATTTGTTTCTTCTTTTTTTTTATTCCTTAACAATATAAAATTATACACCCATCATAAGTAATTATTTATGTCTATATTTTAATATAAATTCCTCATCATGGCCGGCCACTATAAACAAAAAAGGAATATTTGACATGCAAATCCCTCATGTTAACATTTCATGCATTATTTGACACTTTACAAATTTACCTATCACACTTTCAAGTTTTATCACATGAGTCCTATCTTATAAATTTTACATACAAATGACAAAATCAAAGCATGAAACTTTCACACATGCATTTACACATATAATAAACATAGAATTTAACAGTTAATTATTTTTATGACTCAGTTTTGTGGTCCCAAAACCACTTTCCGACTAGGGTCAAATTAGGGATGTCACAGCGACGTACTCAAAACCGTAAGACGTTTTTCAATGGGATAAATATTGACAAATGATCAAGACTAAATGTGGAAATTTGATAAGAAATTACTTAGTAATTTGAGTAATAGAAATGAAAGTTTGAATCGTGATAATTTCACTTATGTTTTGTTAATACTCACATGAAATAAAGTTGCATGTGAAACTGTGATATGTGAAAATGTGTTCGTAACAAGATGAAAAAAAAATTGAAATGTTTGAATGAAGTGTTTGAATCAAAGTGTGTAATACTATGATGATGAGTGATGAATTTATCTGTGTATTCAAATATGAAACTCCCTTTCGAGGCTTAACGACCTCACCCCCTTACCGGTGATATGATTATAAGGTTTCAATGGAACGAAATAGAACGAGTTCGCAAAGAAAGATTAAAGAGTTAAATAGTGGGATAATGATTAAGTAAGCAAAGTTCAGAACGATTTGGCAATGAATTAAGGCTGGAAGGACTTGTACAATGTCCCGAAGGTTCTTTAGATTGAATATTGTCATTAGTAAAAGAAAGTTGGTCTGGTAATTTAATTCAATCAGATATGATGTATAAGTATGTATCTGTTGGGAATTCTTCCTGAGTGGTTTTCATTAGTGAATGAAATAGAATGGAATTTGAAATGATGAATGAATAGTAAGAGTGTCTGAATTGGATAATTACAGTCAAGTGAATTTCGATGATTTCTTTTGAATATTCTGTATATTTCTTATTCTCAGGGACACATGTGTGATTGTTCCTTTTTCTAATGAAAATGTTATAAAGTGAGAATGTTATCTGACTCTGATGTTTAATAAAAGTATTGCTATTTTGATTGGTTTATAATCGGTATCATCGTATTCCTCTGTTTGAGAATTCATTGTAGTATGATCGGAACGAATTCAGGGATAAATTCGTATGACGTTATTCTTCTGTTTCTATTGATTTGCATTCCATCTTATAAAAATGTTGAAGAATGTGTTATTTCTGTTATAGAGGAGATCTAATAGAATGTATATTTGAAGAGTTACGACATGCACAAAGAAAAGTGGTCTTGAAAAGTTATTATTTGTTAGACAAGACTGATTCAGTTGTGTGGTTTAACTTGGATTATATGTATGATTGAATTTGTTAAAGATTCAAAGAAAAATGTTAAAGTTATTATAAAAAGAACTATTCGACTGATGATTAGAGATGATTGTGGTTGTGTCAGTGTTGCATATTTGACAGTTTCGAGTATTCGAGGGAAAATTTTGAATGTTTCTTGAACCATGGAATAAAAGCAATAAGTGATGTTATAGAAGTGGTTATGAGACAGAATTGATATCCAAACCGAAAAAAAATTATTTGTCTCCTGAAAAAGAAATATCATTGGGTCATGATCGATCTTTTAACAAGGAAGAATCTGTGTCTTCAGTTTAGTATGTACAAAATTCCGATCGACAAAGTTGTTGAGATATTTATAATATAGTCTGTCAATGTGATTTGTCAGTGTGAATTAAAGTTTAGAGATTGTTGGTAAAAAGAGATACATGTGATGAATGGAAATTTGTGATTCCGAAATTTTTGAAAACGTTTTCAGAATGGAAACTATTTTTTTTGTTGATACGATTTTCGGGGACGAAAATCCTTAAGGGGGGAGAGTTGTAATAGCCCTAATTTGACCCTAGTCGGGAAGTGGTTTCAGAACCACAAAACTGAGTTATAAAAATAATTAAATGTCATATTCTATGTTTTTGATGTGAGTAAATGCATGTGTAAAAGTTTCATGCTTTGATTTGGTCATTTGTATGTGAATTTATTTAATAGGACTTATGTGAGACACTTTTGAAATGTGATAGGCTAATTTTATAATGGTCTATTAATGCATGTATTGAAAGGAATGGTTTTGCATGTCAAATTAACCATATTAGATAGTGGCCGGCCATGTTATTAGTTAACATATAATATATGAATTTTATATTAGCATTATTTTAATTAAATGGCTTTATATTATAGAATAATAAGAAATAAAAATGGGAAAAAGGGTGAAGAAAACAAGGTGTTCATCCTTGTTCCTTCTTAGCCGATTTTAAAGAAGAAAAGGGGGCAAACCATTCGGTGATTTTAAGCCTTAAATAAGCTCAAGAGCTAAGAGGATCGAAATCAGATAAGGTAAAGGAGAAAGGAATCGAGTAGCCTATCCGTAACTGTTCAAATATACTCGAGGTAAGTCTTTGAGTAATGAAACTTAGCTTATTATTTGATAAAATCATGGTATATAAGCATAATAAATAAATTGTGACCTATTGGTTCTACTTGAATTATGTAGTGGGATAAATAATTTGCGTATATGACTTGTAGCCGAATGGTTATAGAAATCATGTTGGATAGCGAAACGAAATCGTGTTCTTTGTATGTGGCTATTGAGCCGAAAGTGGAATGGTTGATAAGCACGTTGTGCTTGTGTTCAAGTAATGCAAATAAAATGCTAATGTGTTATGATATATATATGTATATGTGCATGATAATGGAGAATTATATCCGGGCTAAGTCTCGAAGGCATTCGTGCTGGTGTTATATCCGGGCTAAGCCCCGAAGGCATTCGTGCTGGTGTTATATCCGGGCTAAGTCCCGAAGGCATTCGTGATGGTGTTATATCCGGGCTAAGTCCCGAAGGCATTCGTGCTGGTGTTATATCCAGGCTAAGCCCCAAAGGCATTCGTGCTGGTGTTATATCCGGGCTAAGCCCCGAAGGCATTCGTGCTGGTGTTATATTCGAGCTAAGCCCCGAAGGCATTCGTGCTGGTGTTATATCCGGGTTAAAGTCTCGTAGGCTTTGTGCAGGTATTATATTCGGGTCCCGCATGCTTTGTGGTGGTGATTGGATTTGGGTTTTAAACCTAGCAGACTTAATGCCGATGATTGGAGTAAGATTATGATTTCGAATGTTCGTAGTAAACTACCATTGAATATGTCAAATACATTAAGTTGATCAGGTATGTATTATATACTTTTATATGTTCGATTGATCGGAATTGAATCATGATTGAGAAATGAGAAGTATATGTGAAAATCTCATATGTGTATGTGTGTATTCGGTTATGGTGAAAGGTTATATGAGATTGATTTGGTGATATACATGTTAAATAATATGAATGCAAGAATGGGTAATAAATCTGCTTGGGACAGCAGCAGTAACGTGATTTCAGAAAATCACCATAAATTGTGGGAGTTGAGTTAGAAGCTGAATAAATTATGTCATGAAATTGTAATGAGTCTAGTTTCTTATAAAAGAGTCGTGTGAGCAAAAGAATTGCCACAATAATGAGATATTTGAAGTGGCGTGGAATAGAGTCAAAATGACTTTGAGGTCCCCTGTTCTGTTTTCAGAAAATCATTATAAATGGTTCAAAAATGGTTATAAGATAAAGTTTATATCCTTAGACTCCTTAATAAGTCTAGTTTCAAATGAAATAAACAATAACATATTTTGAATTCTGTATAATGAGAAAATTGATTTGTAGTGAAGAGTGGTCAAAATAGTCAAACAGTGAAACAGGGGAAACTTCAATAAAAGTCTGGTATTTATTGGTCAAACCAAAAATTCTTAAAATTTTATTGATGTAAGATATATGAGTCTAATTTTATGGAAAATTAACGGCACTTGATTTGGAGTTTCTTATCTCCAGTTATAAATAATTTAGTGACTGTTGCTCAGGAAAACAGCTTGTAGTGAATTTATGATTTTGTTGCAAACATGGTTAAAACTTGTTAATGAGATGCTTTTCGAGTTCTAATGATCTTATTTGTGATTTCAATATTTGGTTTTAATTGAGTTCAAATTCAAGTGAGGTGAATTTGCTAAATATGCATTATGTTCATGGATACTTGGCCAAAATGGCAATTATCTAGGAATGATTTCTTGAAAATTTGAAAAAATCGATCTATAAGTAAATTAATTGTTTGCATTGCTTAAAACTTACTAAGCATTGAAGCTTACTCCATGTTCTCTTTTCCATTTCTTATAGGTTTATACTTTAGGTCGAGTTGGAAGGGCCGGAGATATCATCACACTATCGAGTCATTATGTGAGTTGAGAAGATTGTATATCATCATGGTTTAAGGCATGTATAGGATAGACTATAGGTAGAATGATATTTCGACTTTGTATACATTATAGCCATGCGAAGATGGCTTGCTCATTTTGTTTAGAGAAGCCTTATAATTGAACTAATGTGGTGAAATGTTTTAGTTATAACTTGACAGTAGTTAATTTGTTATTAGATATTCGGTTATGTTTTGATAGTGAGTATCTTTGACCTTATAGAAGTTTTGTTCAGTCAAGTAATACCTCATAACCTTATTCCGGAAACGGATACGGGTTAGGAGTGTTACACTAACCGTTACTATTCTACTTTCAGATGGCGTTTTCCCTTCGGCGGGAGCCGGCGCATTACTTTCAACATCTGTATCTACCTATCGGTTGGGATCTCTTTACTAGAGGAAAACACAATTTAAATTGTCAAGAGTCGTCACACTATCAAAATTTGTATATGGCATGTATAGCTAGACTCTTACACATGCTACGTTAGTTCGAGAATCGACTAAACCATAGCTCTGATACCACTAAATATAACACCCCCTATCCATATTCAACATTGGATCAGGGTCCAAGGCATTACTGGACTTAGCACGCAAACAACCATACAATTTCGAGCCATAAGTTTGCGTCCAAATTACAACCATTTGCAATGAATCATAAAGTCCCTAATACAAGCCTACGAGGCCCTAAACATGCTTTGAAAGTTGTTCGGGACTAAACTGAGCACTTAGGAAATTTTTACAAAACTTAGAAAACTTTTGCTATGAACAGGGGTCACACACCCGTGTGGGCAGGCCGTGTGGTCACACACGCCCGTGTCCCTAACCCGTGTAACTATCTGTTTTGCAATGCATGAACAAATTGATGACACGCGACCAAGTCACAAGCCCGTGTGCTAGGTTGTGTGGGTAATTAAATTTTCATTAAATAGGTGCAAGCTTCACACGCCCGTGTTTGGGGTCGTGTCCTTCACACGGATGAGACACGCGCTCGTGTCTCTGTCCGTGTCCTCAATTCTGAGTATTCTGTTTCTCAAAATTAAGGTGCAAAGGACAGACGGCCAAAACACATGCCTATGGGACAAGCCGTGTGTCACACACGGCCTAGACACTCTCTCCTGTGTCTACCTGTATGGGCAGAATAAAGGCTACTTACCAAGCCATTTGCCACCCGTATTCCTACATACACCAATTCAATGGTACACAACATAATATACTTAGGCAACCAAAACACCCACAATTATAAACAACACATGCCAATACAATAGCAGCATCTATTATATTCACAACATTTATTATACCCTAAATCAATCATGCAAACTTCACATTCATTAAGCCTCAATTCACTACTTTCAAGACACCTAATTGTGCACAGATTTATCATCTCATCAATATATCACATTTCCAAAGATTTCACATCCATACTATGAATCATATTCCATCATTCACCAAGCATACCATGACCATATCACTAAAGACATTAGCATATATATGAATATACTTAAGCTTACACATATGTTAGCCAAATTAAGCCAATTTACATGGCCAAATATCAAATCAAGCCTTTGACAATTACAAGCCAATACATTGACTAAAATTATTGATATACCATAATTTATACATATTTTTATCTCATGCTTAACACATTTATTGATTATTTCTCCTTAGATTTGGTGAATTCGATGCTCTTAATTCTTTAATTTCATAATTTATACTTAGGTGAGAATAGGAGAGTAAAAAGAGCAAAAAACGGGCCGAAAATGGAGAAAACGGACCCACATAGGAAATCAACACGGCCTGGACTTCCTCACAAGGGCGTGTCACACGGCCGTGTCTCTTTGGCAGGATTGAAGCATGACTTACACGGGTAGACTAAACACCCGTGCCTATTCAACAGCCTTGACCACGAGCTGGAGTAATCGCACACGGGTATGTCCCTGCCTAGCCCAAGTATAACGCTATTTGGAAAAGGCCAATTTTGAGGGCTCTTAGGCATTCTAAAGCCTATTTAAACACCTAATGAGGCACTTAGGAGGGGGATCTGAAGTAGGAAGCAGGGAATTACTTAATGGAAGCCGATTGATTCATCTCAGAAGCCAGATTCATCATCAAGACTAAAGATCTCCCTTCAAGTTCCTTCAGGAGTTTTGGGTTTTCTTTATGTTTTGTATTCATTATTCTTCTGAGATGTTTTCTTCTATAATTATGAACTAAACCCCCTAAATACCTTAGGGGAATGAAACCTAATGTAACACCCCGAACCCGAAACCGACACCGGAGTCGAACACGAGGTGTTAACTGGCTTTAACCCCTTATAAAATTTATTTTCCAGACACAGCCCAATCTGTGTACCAGTCGTTTTAAAAATCATATCTTGAGTTTCGTAACTCGAAAATCAGTTTCGTGATTTTTCCCAGAAACTAGACTCATGTGCCCATGTATTTTTTTCTAGAATTTTTGGTCGGGCCAATTGGTACAGTTTATTAGTCGAAGTCTCCCATGTTGCAGGGGTCGACTACACTGACCTTTGCCCATTACGAATTGGATATCTCCCTGCACGGGGCTTCAATACTGATGCCGTTTGTTTCTATGAAAACTAGACTCAGAGAGGAATCTGTACATATATGGTACGACCCCTAATTATCTCTGGTTAATTCATTATGAATTTCCAAAGTCGGAGCAGGGAATCCAGAAACCGTTCTGGCCCTGTCCCACAAAAATCTGATTATCTCTTAATATACTGCCCATATGATCTTTTCGTTACTTCCTCATGAAAGCAGACTCATCGAGCTTCGATTACATAATTTATTCATCAATTAATTCCACTCCTACTATTTTTAGTGATTTTTCAATCTCATGACACTGCTGCTGCCAGCATCTGTTACGAAAGTAACTAGGTCCATTTCATGCCTACCCTTGATCCAACTCAATCGAACATTCGTGCCATTTTCGCACGGCTTAAAGTTTACATGCCAATATTCAAACACAACGTACTAGCTTATACATGCCAACATGTTCTTCTAAGCCAACTAAGAAGAAAGTACCAAAACTTGCTATCCGATGTGATGACTTCGATGACGGCCTGACCCCGCAAAAATAGATGAGTCCAAGCAACCTATAATGGGTGACAAGGAAACACCGAGTGAGTTTATAACTCAGTAAGTCATAAGCAATGCACTACCGTCCATCAATAACATTATCACAAGAGAAAACAAAATGGAACGAGGCTAATTACTCCATCCATTCCGAACCATACCATAGTTCCTCCAACCTATCGATTCAATTTCATATCAATTCATGCATTCACATTCCATATACTCATCAATAGGACATTGAAGCATTTTCATAAATCAATTTATTTTCGTTACAATCAAACGATTAAACGGCCTTTCACCCATCCTACGATAAATTTTATGTACGTGACTTCAAGTATAGTTGTCACATAGGTTCAACTTACCGAGCTCAACACCAAGTATAAGCATAGCACATATTAGCCATGTACTCAAGACACTTACCCGATCCGCTGTCCGCGATCGACTCAATAGTGTCGCACACATAGTGTCCATAATGATTCACGAATGTATATTGAGCCCGCACACTCAGTGCTATATAATCAACTCGCACACTTAGTGCTACGTAATCAAATCGCACACTTAGTGCTACATAGTCAGACTCGCACACTTAGTGCCGCATGGTCAATTCGCACACTTAGTGCATCATATTCATTTCGCACACTTAGTGCAACATAGTCGAATCGCACACTTAGTGCTGTACAATTTAATCCCGCGCACTTAGCGCCAATCTCATGGTCATAAATGGTTATCCCGCACGTTTAGTGCCGAGATCGACAACTCAGTACATCTTACCTCTTTTCTTTCATTCAACAATTTCATCATCACATACGTACATGCATATATATATATATATGTATATTTATTCATTCCATTCAGCATCAATACATACACATTATGACCATTTGAAATAATACCAACTACATGCTTAATGACTTACCTCGTGTTGGGTAAGACGGTTCCAACTCGGCTACTCGATAACCTTTTCTTTGCCTTTGCCCGATTCACCTCCTTTAGCTCCTTGAGCTAAATCAATAATTTAACTAGTTTAACCACCTTGCTAAATATTTACAATCCAATTTCACATGTATATGTATGTTAGTATATTCGGCTAATAACCTCATGCAACTACCAAAGCCGAATCAACTAAATATACTTATGTATATACACATATATCATCATCGAAATCACCTAAGCTTAGACATCAATTTTTAATTTCAAGCAAGTTGCCGAATGCAACCTTACTAAATTTTCATGGATTCAATATACCATTACCATGAAATCAACAACCAAAAATTCATAGACAATTTAGGAAAATCACATTGCAAAATCTCAAATTCAAACAAAAACCATGGCCGAAATGCACATATAACCACCTAACAAAAATATCGAACCTTTGGTTGTCTAACTAGCTTAACATCCATCAAATTTTAAATCAAGAAACTCACCTCATCTATAATCAACCCTCAATACCCTAAAGCATCAAAAACGACATCAAAGAAATACAACCATCCATGGCCGAATGTCCTTGACCTCTAATCACCTAGATTTTATTCTTTAAGCCTCATCCAACTCATATTTTTCATTGACAACCTCCTTAACTTCAATTTATTCACATCTTTAATCATGCTACATTCGACCATTATTGAACAATAATTCATGCATCCTTTTTATTAAACACTCAAAATCAACCATCTTCATACCTCATCACCAAAGACATCAAAATACCAACCAAGAATGTAACATTCATGGCCGAATATCATCTCCATCAATTAACAAAATTTGAACCATGGCTAGGTAAGGGACTTAGTAACTAGCTTAATACATTCAACAATTTCCAAAAGCTACCATGCATTACATACCTTATTCAAGACTAGAAGGAGTGGCCGAATGTCTTACTTCCCCTTCCCCTTCTTCTTAGCATTTTCGGCCAAGGATGATAAAAGATGAACAATTTTTTTTCTTTCTTCTTTAGAACATTCGGCCAAGGGGAAATGAAGAAAGATGGACACTTTTTTTTTTGTTTTTCCTTCTTACTTTCACGGCAAAAGGGGAGGAAAGAAACAATTACCACACATCCTTTCCTTTTTCCATTTCTTTATTCCCCATACTTCTTATTATATTTTATCCTACATACCTCACTAGGCCAACATGTTCCCAACATGTTTCCACCCATAGCATGGCCGGCCACTACATATTAGGGAGGGGGAATTTGACATGCAAATCCCCTTTTTCTTCCACATGCACTAATAGGTCCTCATGCATTGACCTATCACATTTTAAAATTTTCTCATATAAGTCCTATTGACTAAATTCACATGCAATCGACTAAATCGAAGCTTGAAATTTTCACACATTCCTAATTACATATTCTAGACAATAAACATCACATTCAAACCTTTCGGTGACTCGGTTTAGCGGTCCCGAAACCACTTCCCGACTAGGGTCAATTTTGGGCTGTTACACCTAAGACGGATCTTGTTATTATTATCTGAATTGTATGATAAATATTTGACTTGTTCTTAATTCTTGTTTTAATATTCCAGGATATTGATTCAAGTTAATGCTCTTATTTAGAGGAAGAATAGACCCTGTCTAAGAGTAAATTTGTTATAATTAAGCGGAGTTGATTCCATGCCTAGAGATAGGCTGATAAGATTTTTCCGGATTAGGGTGAAACCTATTAAGAGGATCCATAGATCGAGTTAATGCAACACTAGGTGTTAATTAGAAAGAGATTTCAATTAATCAACCTAGGGTTAGACGTTATTAGTCTCGAGAGAGATAATAATATAACTTAGGGATTTCTACGGATCAAGCCAAATGAATAAATCGTCTGATTCAGAGTCAAATAACAAGTGAAGTCTAGGTGGATTTTTCCTTAGGTATTGTCTTAATCAATCGAATTTTCCCAAAAAGTATTTTCCCAAATTTTCTTTCTGTGCATTCTTAGTTTAGTAATTAGTTTAGATAACCAAATCCCTTAATTTTTAGGCTAGATAATAAAAAGAAGGTAATTACTAGTACTCTTGGTTCCTTTGGGTTTGAAAATTCGGTCTTGTTAAAGCTATACTACTATTCGATAGGTACACTTGCCTTCATCGTGATAATAGTTAGTTTCAAGAACGATTAATTATAAATATTTAAAACCTGTCACGATTATCATGTATCAAGTTTTTGGCGCCGTTGCCGGGGAACTAGGATATTAGGAACACTCAATTTTTATTACTTTAGCCATTCTACTTTATTTGCAATTTAAATTTTTATTTTCTTTTCTAATTTTTCTTTATTTCGTTCCTGGCAAGTTTTTATAGTGTATGACTAGAAGAAACCCGTCGGGACCATTACTGTTTGATAGTGAGATCGATCACACAGTTCGTAGAAATCGAAAAAAATAAGGCGAAGCTTACGATACGCAGAGGAAGAGCAAGAGGATGATACTTCAACCACAACTGAGGAGATAACCAAGAAAATTCGCTACCTCCTGCGGTTGCGGCTAATCAGAATCCTGCTCCACGCTCTATGTTTGATTATACAAAACCTTCTTCAATAGGAACTTAATCGAGCATAGTTAGACCTGTTGTAGCTGCAAATACTTTTGAACTGAAACCTAACACAATTCAAATGATACAGTCATTTGTTCAGTTTGATGGTTTGCAGGACGAAGATCCCAACGCTCACCTGGCAAACTTTTTGGAACTATGTGATACATTTAAAATTAATGGCGTTTCTGATGACGCCATTCACCTTTGGTTATTCCCTTTTTCATTGAGAAACAAGGCTAAACAATGGTTGAATTCGTTACCACTAGGATCAATCACTACTTAGGAACAAATGACCGAAAAGTTTTTATTAGAATATTTTTCGCCGGCTAAAACGGCTAAATTACGTAATGATCTCTCTTCTATTGTGCAGATGGATTTAGAAACACTCTACGATGCATGGGAGAGATACAAGGATCTCTAGAGAAGATGCCCTCACCATCGGTTACCACTCTGGCTACAAGTTCAAACATTTCATAATGGCCTGAATCCTTCGACTCGACAAATGGTTGACGTAGCCGCTGGTGGAACTATCAATAATAAAACACTTGAAGATGCTTATGAATTTATAGAAGAGATGTCATTGAATAATTATCAGTGGCAAGTCATAAGGATAAAGCCAAAAAAAAGTAGCCAGCATTTATAATGTTGATTCGGTCACCATGTTCTCTAATCAGGTAGAACTCTTGAATAAGAAAATTGACGGTATTCTTAGTTCTTCATGGGTTCACCCAATAATGCAGTGCGAAGCAAGTGGAGGTGGATCAAGCAATTCAGAATACCTACCTTATGGCCACAACATGGAGAACGAGTAGTTAAATTACATGGGTAATAATCCTCGACCTCAAAATAATCCTTATAGTAATACTTGCAATGCAGGTTGGAGGAACCACCCAAATTTCTCAAAGGGAGGCCAAGGGAATCAGAGATCACGACCTCTAGGCTTCCAACAACCACCCTACCAACAAGAGAAAAAGCCGAACCTTGAGGAGATGCTAACAAAATTCATCTCGGTGCCAGAAACTCATTTTTAGAATATCGAGACAGCCCTTAAGAATCAACAAGCATCAATCGAAGGGCTCGAAACTTAGATAGGCCAACTCGCCAAACTGATTTCTGAACGACCACAAGGTAGTTTTCCGAGTAACATAGAATCTAACCCAAGGGAACAACTCAATGCGATTACCACTCATGACAAGGAAGGGTTAGTTGAGCCTGTATCAGAACCGATGCAAGGCATTGTGGTAAGTCAAGATAAAGGTGAGGTTGTCCACAATGAGCAAAGAATGGTAAGTAAAGAGTACAAACCACAGGTGCCATACCCCAATGCGAAAGGAAAGACCGTACAGATGAACAATTCGGTAAATTCCTTAAACTATTAAAGAAATTACATATTAACTTACAGTTTATCGAAGCTCTCTCGCAGATGCCAAACACAATCCAAATTTTAAGAGTGCTTCTAGCAAACAAACGAAAGTTGGATGAGGCATCGCATGTGGAGTTGAATGCAGTTTGCTCAGCCACATTACAGAATAAGCTACCCAACAAATTGAAAGATCCAGGGATTTTTACGATTCCTTGTTAAATTGGTAGTTTAGATGTTCATAATGCATTGGCTGACTTAGGGGCAAGTATTAATCTTATGCCTTATAAAATGTTTAAACAGCTAGGTCTTGGGAAACCCAAACAAATTAGGATGAGCATTCAATTGGCTGAAGATCTTCCTGTTAAGATCGATAAATTTATATACCCAGTAGACTTTGTTGTTCTAGACGTGGAAGAGGAAACTAACGCACCTTTGATTTTAGGACGACCCTTTTTAGCTACTGCTAAAACCATTATTGATGTTGGTACAGGTCACACTTCATTTGGGAGACGAAACAATCACCCTTCAAGCTCATAATTCGAGTAACACATCAAAAATTGAAGGTGGTTATATAAATTATTCTACTAATACTGATCATGTGGTGAAACCCTCTGTGCAAGAAATAATTGTGAAGAACCTACACGAGCCATGTTCAAGCAACAACAAAGGACCTATCTATGAAAAACGAAGGCTACAACTCAAGGAACAAGATGAATGGCTGACACAGAAACCAAGAACATCCGATAAACCGAAACCGAGCTAGGACGAGCTCAATACATCACCAAATCAACTTAAGGTTGGAGACAAAGTACTACTAGATGCAGCAGATCCTCGCATTTCCACTTCTGAACCTAATGAAGAAATTCCTCTCACGGTACTCAGTATTTTTCTATATGGTATAGTCGAGGTAATTCACCCCAAATTCAGAACTTTTAAGGTAAACAATACTCATCTTAAACCTTATATTGGTAAAGTTGATAGCAGGGATGAGGAGTGAAAACTCCTCGAGCCACCATGATCACACACCAGAGAGGTAAGTCAAGCTTAGACTATAAATAAGCACTTCTCGGAAGGCAACCCGAGCACTAACAGTAATGATTTATTTGGATTCTTGTTTTTCAAATCTCACCTACTAACTGAGTTGAAACATAGGGTTTTCCTATCCACACCACGGGAGGAGACACGACCGTGTGAAAACAGGGCAAAAACTTTTCCCAACACGGGATGTAATAAGTCACCACGGCCGTGTGATAAGGCTGTGGGTGAAACTGCCAAACCAACACGGGCATGCGACACGCCCGTGTTTTGAAACCGTAGGCAGACTTGTCAAATTAGCACGAGCGTTCGACACGCCCGTGCCCAGCCTCTGTGGTTGACACTATCAACCTAACACGGGCGTGGGCTACCATACAAGGGAGTGGGAGAAGCGAACGAAGCAAGACACAGCTGTTCGACATAGCCTGTGCGCCCACACGCCTAAGGAACACGGGCGTGGGACGAATGTCAGAAGCACCTAAATTTAAAAATCGCGAAACACACGGGAAAAAATTAGGGCACACGGGTGTGCCCCACGGCCTTGTGCCCCAAAATCCATATAAACCCCTCACAATTTATCATCTCCCTCCCCAAAAATCCTTAACCCTAGCCGCTGTAACTCCACACGGCCTACCTGTCATGCCCGTGTGCTGCCTACAACGCTGTTCTGACAACCCAAGCTTCTCCCTTTTGCATATACAATGTCATCCTCACGTGGTAAGAAGACCGCTGTCCCCGACTCAAAGAAGAGGAAAGGAGCAGCATCGTCCTCGGGTCCTACCGCTGAGATCTGTCACCCTTTCCTCGAGTTCTCCTTGGGACCCCAAAAGGAGCTATTTCAGACATTACGGACCCGGCCCTTAGGTGTGGGCTGCTGCATTGACTGGGTGACACGTGAACAGATTTAGTTGGCTGACGCAGTCCGAGCCATCCTAACGACTAACCCATGAGGGCTCTTCTTTGAGATTGTTGAGCTAAGGTCTCTTGAGTTCACATTGGAAATCTGCTTGACGTTCCATCTTCAGACTGTTATGACCAACTTCGACGATCCTGGAACGGTCTAGTTCTTCCTTGGTGGTCTAGTACGTCATTAAGCGTACCCGAGTTAGGGATTGCACTAGGGCTGTACACGGAGGATTTCATGGATGACAATGAACTTGACACAGTCTACCACTACATCCACTACTCTCTCTCAAAGTGCTGGAGGGACCTCATCCCTACCTCGGCCATCTACGATCCTAGGCGCTCCAAGGCATCGGCTCTCCCTCCATCCTTGAGCTACCTACACGCCCACTTGGTTCACACTCTGACAGGAAGACGAGAGAACACCGGCATCATCACAACCCACGACACCTACTTCTTATGGAGCATGGCGAACGGGCATGTCCTCGACCTCACCTACCTCATCGCCCTCACCATCCACCATTAGACGGAGCGACATCGGAGGGGGGTCATCTCTGTCGGGCCCTATGTAACTCGATTGGCACTACACTTTGGGCTCCTCAACACAGCGGCACAATCATCCTCCTTCACTCTGATCGGCCAGATGTCCCCACAGGGCATCTTGAGCATGCTAAACATGAGGATGATCAAGAAATGATGTGGCACCTACCCTCCTCAGTACCGCCTCGTCCAGTCCACCGAGGAGGAGGACCTAGAGGACATTACTGATGATGTCCCTCCATGTCATGAGGACCTGCCATCTCAACCACCACCCATCCATCGTCCAGTTCATGCGGCGGCTTCATACTCTAACATCTCTGAGCGCCTTACACCATTTGAGCAACAATGTTTTCAACGCTTTGATCACATTGATGTGACTCTACATCAGATTTGTCAGCACTTCCACATCTCATCATCACCACCACCTCGCGAACCATTCAGCGATGACGATGTTTAAAAACTTTTTATTTATTATTTTTATTTTCACTTTTATCTTTATTTATCTTATTTAAAACTTTTTATTTCATTTCCTTTATTATCATTTTACTTTTAGTTTTTATAATTTTTCTTCAATAATTTTTAGTTTTGGCTATTGCATTACGAGTAATTATGCTTCATTATATTTCCTAAAAAGTTCTTGATTCTATCACAGTTATAAAGAGCTCTAAAGCTCATCATCGCGTAAGAACTAAAAACTCCACTGGCAAAGATTCTCCACGATTGCCATGTCCTGCTGGACCACGACCATAGCTACCACCAGATATAATATTCTTTTGGCACAGGACTTATGGACTACTGAACCTCTACCACCACCGGAGTATCCTCTTCCACTCTCATCATTGCCTTGGTCGATTATTCTTCATAACTCCAATTAAAGGAGTTCATTCATCATTCAGGAAGTTTCACTTCTCTCCCTATCTTATGATTATTTATCTATATTTTTCAATATATCTATCTTTGTACATTGAGGGCAATGTACATCTTAAGTGTGGGGGAGTCTTTCATATCATCATTAGAAATCCCTGAATTTTGTCTTATTCTCACGTGAATCACTTATATCACTATTAGAATGAATTTTAATTAATTTATGATTTTTATTAATATGTCTTGAATTAAAACATAGACATTTATGCGTTGATTGTTTAAACTTTAAGACATTAGGGAATCAAGCATGATAAGTTGATTTTTGAAGGATTATAAACTTTTAGGTTGTTTCCCTAAGTTTAGGTATTATCGTGAGTTGAAATTCACAAGTTTAAACATCAAAAAGCCATAATTTTTGTGAGATCTTGAGCCTTTAGAGCATATTTTATTTCTTTCATGCTCACTTTTATTATGAGTGCGTCAGTATTGATTTGTTATTCTAGAACTTGCTTGATTATGCATGTCAAGACCACACCATTTGATTTGATATGCCAAGATGATAAAGGCACTTAAGTTTAACCCACGCACTCCACAAAAGTCTACCTTCATAATTAACCCTTAGTGAACCCCTTTGAGCCTAACAAACCATTAATTGATTTACCCTCAATATTAACCCATAACCCATTACTGTTGAAATCCCCTAATTTGATCCCTATTTTTGTCGAGATTTGATGTGAAATAATTGCTTATCTATGTTTTATTCTTCTATGTATTTGACTTGTTCTGAAAAAAAATACTTCAACAAATGTTAATAGTAATTCGTCGTTTTTAAGCTTGAGTGTTAATTCCATATTCTAAGAAGAAGCTCCCTTGTATTCAACTGACGACTAGTTATTTTTCTAGTTAGGTTATTTCTTCAATTCAATCTCGATTCTAACCTTTTCTTTCAACTTGTGACCACACCCCCTAACCAAAGCCACGTTACAACCCTCTAAAGACCTTTTTGATTGATGTATCATCTCAATATCTAGTGGTGGAGATTTGATTTCCATGCAAGCCTATGGTAATAACTTTTCATACTGACTAATGAGTGCTTTATTTGATGTCCATAAAACACCTCGCGTGATTTGAATGAATCTTTAGTGAGGATGTTAAACTCTGTGATATTTTGATCAAAGGGTAATCACTTAGATAAGGGAAGACACCTATATTTTTGTGATAAAATACTCAACTTGGAACGTTTGAAACTTTGATGTACTTTTAGTTGAATTTTCAATGTATTAATACTTATGGATTATTTTGAGATATTATTGATAGGGATTACAAATTGAGAAGAATTTATTTTGATTGTGAGTTGAGGATTTTGCTTGAGGATAAGCAAACGCTTAAGTGTGGGGGTATTTGATAAACTGTAATTTATACATATTTTTATCCCATGCTTAAAACATTTATCGATGATTTCTCCTTAGAATTGGTAAATTCGATGCTCCTAGTTTTTTAATTTTATGTTTTATACTTAGGTGAGCATAAGAGAGTAAAAAGAGCGAGAAACGAGCCAAAAACGGAGAAAATAGACCCACGTGGGAAATCAACACGGCCTAGACTTCCTCACACGATCGTGTCACACGGTCGTGTCTCTTTGGTAGGATTGAAGCACAACTTACATGGGTAGACTACACGCTCGTGCCTATTCAATAGCCTTGACCACAGGTTGGAGTAATCGCATACAGGCGTGTCACACAAGCGTGTCCCTACCGAGCCCAAGTATAACCCTATTCGGAAAAGACCAATTTTGAGGGCTCTTAGGCATTCTAAAGCCTATTTAAACACCTAATGAGGCACTTAGGAGGGGGATCCGAAGTAGGAAGCAGGGAATTACTTAATGGAAGCCGATTGATTCATCTCAGAAGCCAGATTCATCATCAAGACTAAAGATCTCCCTTCAAGTTCCTTCAGGAGTTTTGGGTTTTCTTTATGTTTTGTATTCATTATTCTTCTGAGATGTTTTCTTCTATAATTATGAACTAAACCCCCTAAATACCTAAGGGGAATGAAACCTAAGACGGATCTTTTTATTATTATCTGAATTGTATCATAAATATTTGACTTGTTCTTAATTATGTGTTCTTAATTCTTGTTTTAATATTCCAGGATATGTATTCGAGTTAATGCTCTTATTTAGAGGAGGAATAGACACTGTCTAAGAGTAAATTTGTCAGAATTAAGCGGAGTTGATTCCACGCCTAGAGATAGGGTGATAAGATTTTGCCGGATTAGGGTGAAACCTATTACGGGGATCTATAGATCGAGTTAATGCAACACTAGGTGTTAATTAGAAAGAGATTTCAATTAATCAACCTAGGGTTAGACGTTATTAGTCTCGAGAGAGATAATAATATAACTTAAGGATTTCTACGGATCAAGTCAAATGAATAAATCGTCTGATTTAGAGTCAAATAACAAGTGAAGTCTAGGTGGATCTTTCCTTAGGTATTGTCTTAATCAATCGAATTTTCCCAAAAGTATTTTCCCAAATTTTCTTTCTATGCATTCTTAGTTTAGTAATTAGTTTAGATAACCAAATCCCTTAATTTTTAGGCTAGATAATAAAAAGAAGGTAATTACTAGTACTCTTGGTTCCTTTGGGTTTGACAATCTGGTCTTACTAAAGCTATACTATTGTTCGATAGGTACACTTGCCTTCATCGTGATAATAGTTAGTTTCAAGAACGATTAATTATAAATATTTAAAACCTGTTACGAATATCACGTATCAATTATAATAACACATATAACAAAATGGCCAAGTCCCTATACATGCCATACTTTCAAAATACTAAAATCATCAATACCCAAAAATGAGAGTTTGATAGTATAATTTGAATCTTCGACTGTAACAGCCCGTTTTTAGTCAAATCAAAACAGTGGTTTTGGAACCACAAACTTGAGGTAAAAATATTTATTTTATTATTATTTTAAGGTCTACGGCATGAATTTATGATTGTGTGAAATTTTTGTTCAGAAAATTTATCGTTTAAATGCTCAACTCGGTAAAAAGGACTAAATTGCGTAAAATCTAAAAGTGGAGTTCTATTAGCTAAAAGTATCTAATAGCTATAGAACCTTAAATTTAAGGTCCTTATGTTGTAAATGTACCATTATTAAGGTAAGTGGAGATTAATGGACATGAAATGGATGATATAAATGTTATATTATTAAGGATAATTTAGTAAATTGTCAAATAAGGTTAATTAAATTAAACAAAACAAAAATCTATTTCCTTCTCTTCATCCTTAGCCGAATTTTACAAGCTTGGAAGCCATTGTTAGGTCTTTTCAATTGGCCAAGGTTTCATTGTCTATTAAGGTATGATTTTTGTCCCGTTTTTAATGATTTTTATATTTTTGATATCGTTGCAACTAGTACTAGCTAGCCCAGGGACTATTTTGCAACAGTGTTAAAGATTTTGAATAACTCCATTGATGAATACATGTGTATTTTGAAGTTTCTTGATAGATTTTGAATAGTTGTTGATAGTTAAACAAGTTTTGTTAAGTGAATTTTAGTAAAAATGCAAAATAGGGATTAAATTGTGAAATGTGTAAAGTTAGTGGTTAAAATGTGAAATGAATGAAAAATATAGGCTTCTAGGGGTATAAGAGTAATTCAGAAAGCATGGGCTTAATTGAAATTTCATTAATTTGTGATTTTATGAAATGAGGACTAAATTGTGAAAAATGTAAATTATTAGGGGTAAAAGTGTAAATGTGTTTTAAAGTGTGTTTTGGATTAAATTGAATGAAAAGATGATTGAATAATTCAATTTTGAATATATTTAGATCAAGAAAGGAGAAATACGGACTTAGATCGGGGAAAGAATAAAGTTACGGAATAATTGACTCGATTTGCTGTTTTAGGATCTAAGGTAAGTTCGTATGTTATAATTTCATTTCAAATGTATTTTATATACTTTCATATAACATAAATTGTGATTATATGACTTCAGACAAGTTTGATAATGATTCGACGATGATTTGACAATTGGAAGCCCGGTTGAACCTTTGGAATAGTTTAGGATACTAGTGACATGTTATTAGGGATACTTTGAGTTGGCTTTGGGCCATGATATAGCATTTCGGGTGTGAGATAAACCAATTTGGCTTTGGGCCATACATATCGGCTGATTTGGCTTCAGGCCATGATATCAATATTTTGGATAAGTTACCTTGATTTAGCTTTGGGCCATGGTATAGGTACTTATCGTGTGAGACCCTTGAGTATCTGACTTCTACTCCGAATGGTTCAACGGGTAAATGTAAGACAAGAATGTGTTTGGTATTGTACGGGATGGTACAAGTATGTTTATAAACTATATTTTAGCATTGAATCAAATATATAAGGATGAAATTGTATAATTTGTGAATGAGCACATGAAAGGTTTGTTCATTAGTAAGCTTTATGTTGTTTTATTCAATTTATTATTTTATATTTATAAGAAGCTTACTAAGCTTTATAGCTTACTTTGTTTATTTTTCCTGTGTTTTATAGTGTTATCGAGCTAGCTTGTATTCGCGGATCATCGGAGATCGCATCACACTATCTACCTATCACTTAGTACCTTTGAACTTTGGTATATTAAGTATATGGCATGATTAGGGATTTTGTGTAACACCCCTTAGCCCTAAACAATTGCCGGAATAGGGTTACGAGGCATTACCGGATAATTAGACAATTTATGATTAATATTCAAATAATTATCGAACATATTATAATATAATCATAAATTGTCATATAAAACTTTTGCTAATTGACTCTTTTTTAATATAACCCCTTTATAAATATCTAACCTTCCCTGAAATTTTAAACCAGGACCAATCCAAAACCAATATTTCAACTAATGCAATTTCATGTTTAATCGTATTAAAATCATACCTATAACAATAATTTGATAATTTACTTTATGAACATTTATGTTACCATTAAAAATTAAATTAGAATTTCATTCATCCATTCTAAATTTAGCACCAATTATACCATGCATATCATGTAAATTTTCATACCATTTCATTGATTTAAACACCAAAATACCAAATACCATTCTTTACAACAAAAATTATATAGCATTTTAAGGTGACCAAATTAACACCTATGTACATGCCACTTTTGCCAAAAGAAGAATACATCACCGAGTTTTACGCTAGAGTCGGGATCTCCTGGATGCTGAACCGAGACTCTGAGTACCTATTAACCTGGGCATGGAAACAACTGTACGCTGAGTATTTTATTCTCAGTGGTATTACTATAATTCAAATTATAATATAATAACCAAGGAAATTAAATCATTTAACATTAAAATTTACCAGACTAATTCATATATAACTTCCATTTCTCCATATTTACAATTCAATTTTGTTTTTCATTTGTTAACATTATATACTATCACAGTGAGCCATTATTTATCTCACGAACATTTGGTTCATGCTTTCTATTCACATTTTCATATTCAATTCACATTTTCAAATCATATTCCACATTCGCATTTCTTTTTAATGGCTTAACTGATTCGTGCCCGGATAAACCTCAATAGCGAACTCGACTTCCCTATCTAGCGGTAAACTAAAAATTCTTCAGGAAATACATCAAGAAACTCACAGACTGACTGAATTTTATCGCACTGGCTTCCAACTGAATTTGAATTAATAACATATGCCAAATATGCTGACAACCCTGCTGAAGTAATTTACTAGCCTTTATTGCTAAAACAATTCGTGCTGACCCACTAGTGCGTGTGACAGCCCTAAATTGACCCTAGTCGGGAAGTGGTTTCGGGACCACAAAACCGAGTTATGAAAATAATTAATTGTTATATTCTATGCTTATTATGTGTGTACATGCATATGTGGAAATTTCATTCCCTAATTTTGCCAATTGTATGAGGAATTATTAAATAGGGATCAACATGAGACATGGTGAAATATGATAGGCTAATTTTAAAGGGCTTATTAGTGCATGTCAACACAAAGGTGGACTTGCATGTCAAATTTGCCCAATTCCCTTATAGTGGCCGGCCAAGATGGATTGATGATGGGCAATTTATTTGTTGAATTAGATATTATAATAGGAAATTGGGTTATTGGAGACATAATGAATTAAAGAAAGAATAAAAAAAAAAAGAGAAAGGAAGCCACTATCATATCATCTTCTCCATTGTCGAAACTGGAGAAAGAAGAAAAAGAGAAAAGCTTGGCTAAGGTTCGGCCATTGGGAGTTAGATTAAGGTTAGTCTTTTGTTTGGTTTTTGATAATTTTCACATTTTTGATATCATTGCTTTGTGTTCTTTAAAACCCATGGTTCAATTTTGTTAATTGATGATGATTTTGTGTTTTGCCATTGATGAGTGCTTGAGCTTTTTGATAGTTGTTGATGAAAAATGAAAGATATGTTAAAGACTAATATGTTTTGTGTTGAAGTTTTTGGTGATTTTGAGTAGTTAGGGCTAAATTACAAAAATAAATTTTTGAAGGACTCAAAGGTGAAATAAATGAAATGTATGGACTTATATGGGTACTAGGAAGATTCGGCCCTTAAGGAGTGTGACCAAATTTTGTTTATTTTGTGTTTTGTGGAATAAAGACTAAATTGTGAAAGTGCGAAATATTAGGGGTAAAAATGTAATTTACCCATTTATGCGTTATTAGACTAAATTGAATGAAAATATGTTAAAATGAGATTTATTTGAATATGTTAAGATCAAGAAACCAAGAAATTGGATTTAGATCGGGGAAAATCGAAAGTAGTTGAGTAGCCGATCAATTAGTCGACGACATCCGAAGAAAGTTTATAAGCAATTAGATATTAAAATTTCGGAATAAATGTTAGTTATATATGCTGAAATGGAAATATGATAAATGTATATATAGCTGAATGTGATATGTGTGAATTATATGTTAAATTAAGGCTTGGTAAGCTAGCTATTAAGGTGAAATGCTAATGTTAGTATTTGATTTGGTAATAATCTGTTTGGGGACAGCAGCAGTAAGGTGATTTTGGAAAATCGCCATAATTTGTAGGAGTTGAATTAGAAGCTGAGTGAATTATGTAATTAAAGCTTGAAGAGTCTATTTTCTTACAAAAGAAACTATAAAAACAAAAGAGTTACCGATCTTGAGATATTTGAAGTATTGTGGGGCTGAGTCAAAATGACTACTAGATTCCCTGTTCTGTTTTTAGAAAATCATTATAAATTGTACAAAAATTATTATAAGATAAAATTTATATGCTTAGACTCCTTAATGAGTCTAGTTTCAAATGAGATCAAATACAACACATTTTTAATTCTGTAAAATGAGAAATTTGATTCGTAGTGAAGAGTGGTCAGAATAGTCAAACAGTGAAACAGGGGAAACTTTAAGAAAACTCTGGTATTGATTGGCCTGACCAAAAATTCTAGAAAAAAATATGTAGATGGGAATATGAGTCTAGTTTCAGGGAAAAATCACGAAACTGATTTTCGAGTTGTGAAACTCAAGATATGATTTTTAAAGCGACTAGTATGCAGATTGGGCAGCGTCTGGGAAATATTTTTATAAGGGGTTTAAAGTCTGTTAACACCTCGTGTTCGACTCCGGTGTCGGTCTCGGGTTCGGGGTGTTACATTTGATTGGTATCAGCGCTACGGTTTAGTCGATTCTAGGACTACCGTAATGCGTTGGGTCTAGCTATACATGCCATTTTATGTGATTATCTGATAGTGTGGTGATTTCTGACATTTGCAAATGTGTTTAATTATAGTAATGGATCCCGATCCTGACCGAGTGGTAGCTGATGATCTTGAGAGTGTAGCACCTGCTCCCGCACAAGGGACAGCGCCGGCGGACTCTCAACCGAATGCTAGTAACCCGAATGATGAAGCTAGACAAGCTTTCTATAGCGTGATGAATGATTGGTTTAACCAATACATTCGAACTAATACGGCTGTTCCACAACCTCCATTCCCGACTAATACAACCCCCGCACCTACAATACCTCCGGTAACTGACCAAATAAGGTCAAATAAGCCCCCAGTTAACAAAATCCGAAAACATGGGGCTACTGAATTTAAGGCTACGGATAGCGACGATGTCGAGCGAGCTTGTAAAGCCGAAGAGTTTAGAATAGAAAAACAAAAACTTGATGTGAGAACTGGAGAGTTTCGTAAAAGATCCTCGGGAAGGTCTCTTCAACAGGCATCGAAGAAATTTCGAGATGATGTGGGTCGGTCTAGAGGCACTTCGGGCCTTTTTAGACGAGATCGTGATCGACCCCCTGTGGGTACCCAAGGCACTTCGATCGCCAGTGTTGGGAATGAACGTCGAGACACAACAGAATGTCGATATTGTGGTAAATGGCATTCGGGGAGTTGTAGATTCCATGACCGCTCCTGTTGCAAGTGTGGATCAGTTGACCACTTCATTAAAGATTGCCCGAGGATGTCTGAACAGAATGTAAATCAGAGTGAGAAACCGGGTGCTACCACTGCTCGAGGTAGACCATCTAGAAATACGGGCAATGCTAGTGGTGGTCAGAGAGGATCTAGAGATGCTACGACCAGATCCGAGGCTCGTGCGCCTGCTGGAGCTTATGCTATACGTGCCCGCGAGGATGCTTCTTCGCCTGATGTTATTACCGGTACTTTTACTCTCTTTGATACTAATGTAATTGCTTTGATTGACCCCGGTTCTACTCATTCTTACATACGTGAAACTTTAGCATCCAGTAAGACTTTACCTATTGAGTCTACTGAGTTCGTAATTCGGGTGTCAAATCCCTTGAGTCGTTACGTGCTTGTCGACAAAGTGTGTAAGAAATGTCCCCTAGTAATCCGAGGTTCCTATTTTCCGGCGGACTTGGATGGGTTGCCAGCTGTAATATCCTCAATGTTGGCATAGAAATATGTAAGAAAAGGTTGCGAAGCATACCTTGCGTATGTACTTGATGACAAAGAATTAGAAAAGAAACCCGAATCTGTGCCGGTGGTTTGTGAATACCCGGATGTTTTTCCTGAAGAATTACCGGGTTTACCACCTGTTCGGGAGGTAGAGTTTGGTATTGAGCTTGTACCTGGAACTACGCCGATTTCGATAGCTCTGTATCGTATGGCACCAACCGAGTAAAAAGAGTTGAAGGCTCAGTTGCAAGAATTGACGGATAGAGGTTTTGCTCGACCAAGTTTCTCACCTTGGGGTGCACCAGTATTGTTCGTGAAAAAGAAGGACGGAACCATGAGGTTGTGCATTGACTATCGTCAACTGAATAAAGTGACGATAAAGAAAAAATATCCGTTGCCGCGCATCGATGATTTGTTCGACCAACTGAAGGGAGCCTCAGTGTCCTCAAAAATAGATTTGAGATCGGGCTATTATCAGTTGCGAATTCGAGATTCGGACATACCCAAAACTGCCTTCAGAACGAGATATGGTCACTACGAATTCTTAGTGATGCCGTTTGGGCTCACTAATGCCCCTGCGGTATTTATGGATTTGATGAATCGGATCTTCAGACCATATTTGGATTGGTTCGTAGTTGTGTTCTTTGATGACATCCTGGTCTATTCAAGAGATGAGACCGAACATGCCGAGCATCTGAGGCTAGTGTTACAAATTTTGCGGGATAAGCAGTTATATGTTAAGTTCAGTGAGTGTGAGTTCTGGTTAAGAGAGGTTAGCTTCTTGGGTCATGTGATATCCGCATCGGGTATTCGAGTTGACCCGAACAAAATCTCAGCCATACTTAACTGGAAACCTCCGAGAAATATTACTGAGGTTCGGAGCTTTTTGGGACTCGCCGGTTATTACCGACGATTTGTCAAAGGTTTCTCGATGATAGCCACACAAATGACGAAGCTACTTCAAAAGGATGTTAAGTTCGAATGGACGGAGAAATGTCAGAAAAGTTTCGATCAACTGAAAACTCATTTGACTGAAGCTCCAATTTTAGTGCAACCCGAATCAGGCAAAGAGTTTGTCATTTATAGTGACGCATCCCTACTTGGGTTGGGTTGCGTATTGATGCAAGAAGGTCGAGTTGTGGCCTATGCGTCAAGACAATTGAAGCCACACGAGAGCAATCATCCAACCCATGATCTCGAACTAGCTGCCATCGTATTTGCTTTGAAAATATGGCGACATTATTTGTTTGGTGAGAAGTGCCATGTATTTTCGGATCACAAAAGTCTCAAATATTTGATGACCCAGCGAGACTTGAATCTGCGACAAAGGCATTGGCTTGAGTTGTTGAAAGATTATGAGCTGGTCATTAATTATCACCCGGGAAAGGCTAATGTGGTTGCGGACGCCTTAAGCCGGAAATCACTATTTTCTTTGCGAGCGATGAATGTACACTTGTCTGTTCTACCCGACAATGTGTTAGTAGCTGAATTAAAAGCCAAACCATTATTGATTCATCAAATTCGTGAAGCTCAGAAAGTCGATGATGAATTGGTTGCAAAACGGGTTGAGTGTGTTCCGAACAAGGAATCGGAGTTTCAAATCGATGATGATGATTGTTTGAGGTTCAGAAGTCGTTTGTGTGTTCCAAGGAATTCAGAACTCATTTCGATGATTCTGAACGAAGCCCCATTGTAGCCGAATGTCAATTCACCCGGGGAGTACGAAAATGTACAACGATTTGAAACGTCGATTTTGGTGGCATGGTATGAAACGAGACATCTCCGATTTTGTTTCGAGATGTTTAATATGTCAACAAGTGAAAGTCTGAAGGTAGCCACAGATCGTCAAAAGTCGTATGCGGATTTGAAAAGAAAAGACATTGAATATCAGGTTGGAGATAAAGTGTTTCTTAAAGTTTCGCCTTGGAAAAAGGTACTCAGATTTGGCCGTAAGGGCAAATTGAGTCCGAGGTTCATTGGGCCGTATGAAATATCCGAAAGAATTGGTCCAGTGGCGTATAGATTGACTTTACCCCCCTGAACTTGAAAGGATTCACAACGTTTTTCATGTTTCGATGCTTCGACGTTATAGATCCGATCCGTCACATGTGATTAATCCCTCGGAAGTTGAAATTCAATCTGACTTGAGTTATGAAGAAGAACCGATTCGTATCCTAGCTCGTGAAGTGAAAGAGTTGCGAAACAGAAGGGTTCCGTTAGTTAAGGTGTTATGGCTCAAACACGGGATCGGGGAAGCTACTTGGGAAACCGAGAGCTCGATGAAAGAACGATACCTAAACCTATTTATCGGTAAGATTTTCGGGGATGAAAATTTCTTAAGTGGGGGAGAGTTGTGACAGCCCTAAATTGACCCTAGTCGGGAAGTGGTTTCGGGACCACAAAACCGAGTTATGAAAATAATTAATTGTTATATTCTATGCTTATTATGTGTGTACATGCATATGTGGAAATTTCATTCCCTAATTTTGCCAATTGTATGAGGAATTATTAAATAGGGATCAACATGAGACATGGTGAAATATGATAGGCTAATTTTAAAGGGCTTATTAGTGCATGTCAACACAAAGGTGGACTTGCATGTCAAATTTGCCCAATTCCCTTATAGTGGCCGGCCAGGATGGATTGATGATGGGCAATTTATTTGTTGAATTAGATATTATAATAGGAAATTGGGTTATTGGAGACATAATGAATTAAAGAAAGAATAAAAAAAAAAGAGAAAGGAAGCCACTATCATATCATCTTCTCCATTGTCGAAACTGGAGAAAGAAGAAAAAGAGAAAAGCTTGGCTAAGGTTCGACCATTGGGAGTTAAATTAAGGTTAGTCTTTTGTTTGGTTTTTGATAATTTTCACATTTTTGATATCATTGCTTTGTGTTCTTTAAAACCCATGGTTCAATTTTGTGAATTGATGATGATTTTGTGTTTTGCCATTGATGAGTGCTTGAGCTTTTTGATAGTTGTTGATGAAAAATGAAAGATATGTTAAAGATTAATATGTTTTGTGTTGAAGTTTTTGGTGATTTTGAGTAGTTAGGGCTAAATTACAAAAATAAATTTTTGAAGGACTCAAAGGTGAAATAAATGAAATGTATGGACTTATATGGGTACTAGGAAGATTCGGCCCTTAAGGAGTGTGACCAAATTTTGTGTATTTTGTGTTTTGTGGAATAAAGACTAAATTGTGAAAGTGCAAAATATTAGGGGTAAAAATGTAATTTACCCATTTATGCGTTATTAGACTAAATTGAATGAAAATATGTTAAAATGAGATTTATTTGAATATGTTAAGATCAAGAAACCAAGAAATTGGATTTAGATCGGGGAAAATCGAAAGTAGTTGAGTAGCCGATCAATTAGTCGACGACATCCGAAGAAAGTTTATAAGCAATTAGATATTAAAATTTCGGAATAAATGTTAGTTATATATGCTGAAATGGAAATATGATAAATGTATATATAGCTGAATGTGATATGTGTGAATTATATGTTAAATTAAGGCTTGGTAAGCTAGCTATTAAGGTGAAATGCTAATGTTAGTATTTGATTTGGTAATAATCTGTTTGGGGACAGCAGCAGTAAGGTGATTTTGGAAAATCGCCATAATTTGTAGGAGTTGAATTAGAAGCTGAGTGAATTATGTAATTAAAGCTTGAAGAGTCTATTTTCTTACAAAAGAAACTATAAAAACAAAAGAGTTACCAATCTTGAGATATTTGAAGTATTGTGGGGCTGAGTCAAAATGACTACTAGATTCCCTGTTCTATTTTTAGAAAATCATTATAAATTGTAAAAAAATGATTATAAGATAAAATTTATATGCTTAGACTCCTTAATGAGTCTAGTTTCAAATGAGATCAAATACAACACATTTTGAATTCTGTAAAATGAGAAATTTGATTCGTAGTGAAGAGTGGTCAGAATAGTCAAACAGTGAAACAGGGGAAACTTTAAGAAAAATCTGGTATTGATTGGCCTGACCAACAATTCTAGAAAAAAATATGTAGATGGGCATATGAGTCTAGTTTCAGGGAAAAATCACAAAACTGATTTCGAGTTGTGAAACTCAAGATATGATTTTTAAAGCGACTAGTATGCAGATTGGGCAGCGTCTGGGAAATATTTTTATAAGGGGTTTAAAGTCTGTTAACACCTCGTGTTCGACTCCGGTGTCGGTCTCGGGTTCGGGGTGTTACAGTGCGAATACCATTTACTTCAACCCGATCTTCACTCTCTATCTGAATGCTGAATCTCTTTTTATAGCAGTCTAAAATTACTCCATATTTAGATAACCAATCCATCCCCAGTATTATATCAAAATCCCTAAATGACATAATCAGCAAGTCAACCAGAAAAGTTTTATTCTGTATAATCAACGGGCATCTTCGACAGACCTAGTTCACTAACACTGTTTGCCCCAATGGACTCGACACCTCAATAGACACTCTAGACATTTCAGATTTTAATTTTCCCGACTCAACTAATTTTGAATTAATATAGGAATGTGTAGATCCGGGATCAATTAAACCATGAACAGGCTCAGAATATAATAGAAATATACCTGTTACCACGTCATGAGCATCGCCTTCTTCACAAGTTCTGACCACATATGCTCTGGCTGGTACTCTGGCCTCAGACTGCTGGGTAACAATATCACTGCTCCTCCTAACACCTCCTCCTCTAGAAGCCGAACTACCTCTACCTGACCCTCTGCCTCTAGCAGTAGATACTGATCTCTGTGATGTCACAAGTACAGCACTATCAGTTTTCAGGTAGTCTCTAATGAAATGATCGGTAGAACCACATCTGAAGTAGCCTCTAGTTAATTTCTAGCATTCCCCTCTATGCTTTTTTCCGCAGTGCTGACAGTCTGGAATTTCTATTTCCCAAGAGGGACCTCTCACACTGCTAGTAGATACTGTTGTCTGTCTCCCTCTGCTTCTATCTCCTCTATCAGATCTCAAACTGGATCTCCATCCTTCTTGAGATTCCTTTGATCTTTTTGGCTACAGATTTCAGCTAGTAGGTCCCGCACGTTTCCCAGTTAGTCTGACACTTTCAGGCTTTTTGTCGAGACCCAACACTTGCTCTACCATTTTGGCTCACTCAATCAAATTCACAAACTCAGTAATATGGTGAGATACTAACTGTACTTTGATCTCATCTCACAATACCTGTAAGAATCTTTTAAAACTATCTGCTTCGGTTGGAATAAACTCGGAGGCATACCTGCTGAGTCTTGAAAACTCTCTCTCATAATCTATAACTAACATGTCACCCTGTTGCAGCATTAAAAACTCTTGTTTCTTGTCTTAAATACACATCTCTCTAACATATTTCTTTTGAAATTCCTTCTGAAATAGGTCCCATGTTATCTGATCTTCTCGTAAATTTCATACCATTGATTCCAACCATAGATAAGCTTCCCCTTGTAACAACGATACAGTGCAAATCAAGCACTCTCGAGGGTTACATTCCAATTGCTGTAAAATTCTCTTAGTCGATTCCATCCAATTTTCAGCAGTTGATGGATCGACTCCTTTTAGACCCATAAATTCTGTGGCACCATATTTCCTCAATTATTTTATCGAGGCTCGACTTTGAACAGGTGTAGAGGTCATAGCAGGAATAGTTTCCGCTACTCTTTGTAAGGCATCAGCTATCACTCTTAATATATCAGAATCATCTCTATCATTTCTTCTATCAACTCTAGGTGGTTGATTTCTTACAGGATTTATGCTAGGTGTTACTGACTCGGTTTCATCTAGTCCATACGACTCTTCATCACCAGTATACATTTCCTGATCGGTATCTTCTATTCTTTCATCTGACATCTTTAATCTATAAAACAGAAACAAACAAATAGGTCAACATCCAAAAATCCCAACTTAGTTTCGAATCAAAAGTGGCATTTACCTCTAGACTTAATTTCTGAGCTCGATTTAGTCTGAGAATCGGCTAAACCTAACAACTTTGATACCAACAACTGTAACACCCCCACCCTAAACCGTCGCCGAAACAGGGTTACGAGGCATTACCGGGCAATCGAACAATTTACGATTAATATTCGAATAATTATCGAACATATTATAATATAATCATAAATTGTCATATAAAACTTTTGCTAATTGACTCTTTAAAAAAAAACTCAATATAACCCCTCTAAAATATCTAACCTTCCCTGCAATTTCAAACCGGGACCAATCCAAAACCAATATTTCAACTAATGCAATCCATTATTTTCAAAAACCTCAACCAATTCATTATTTTGTTCAACATGAACTATGTTCAAAAACCTAAAAACTTTCAAAACCTCAACTAAATTTCAACAGAACTTTTTTCTAAAGCTTCTAAAACATCAAAATTAAGAGAAAAGGACTTAATTGAGTTACCAGTTAAAGCTTAAAGCTTCGAAACCCTAGTTTTGCCTTTTTCTTTCTTTTCTTCTTTCTTTCCTTCCCCTGTTCGAATGCTTTCTGTTTCTTTTTAGCTTTGTTTCTTTTGTTTTATGTTTTTGTATCTTTTATTTCATTTACTTTATATTATTATTAATTTAATTAATAATTATAATAAATATCTATTTAATAACAAATATTTAGATTACAATTGTCACCATTTAATTTGTTAATAATAAAAATCTTATAATATAATTATTTAATTAATATTATCTTTTAACTTAATAATAATAAATAATAAATATCTGTTTACTAATTAAATAAAAATATTACAAAATGTGCATACTTAAATTAATACACTTGTATTTTATCTTTACCATATACTTGGCAAAATCATAATTTATTATGAACAAAAAAAAATCTTATACTAATTATTTAATTATTAAATGTATTTTAATTTAATAATAATAGATAATAAATAATAAATATCTTATGCTTAATTAATAAGAAAATTAAATCTATAAACTACAATTGTATACAATTTTAATTACACATGTATTATTTTATCACCATCCATTTGTCAAAATCATAACTTATTGATCATATAAAAATCTTATAATATAATTATTTTAAATTAATTTAATACAATTTATAACTAAAATAATATATTTATAATTTATAACTTAACAAAGTTCTTAGATTTTTGTTTTAATGTTTGCCGCCTCATATACCTAATGTGACTTAATTGCCCATTTGATCTTTTATGATTTCTTTTAATTTATAATTCAACTTTTACACCTTATTCTATTTAGTTCTTTTTCCTAATTATTCTTAATTAGAATAAATTCACCTAATTAAATCCTAATTAAGCACTCAACTAAACTCATAATTACTTTTAAGAATTATTTATGACTCGGTTTACTAAGACGGAGGCCCTATAACTCACTTTTCTGGTACATTTTGAGTCATTTTGGCTATGTTTTGGTAGTGATATTGGCCATTTTAATTGGCTTGTAAATGCTTATGTTTTGGTTTGTAAATATAGCCATGATAGTTGGCTTAATTTGGTGAATTTGGTTATGTGCATATTTGTGCATATATGCTGATGTTTGAGTTCATGGATAGATATGGGAATGACTTATATTATGAAGCTTGTGGTTATTGATATCATATATGTTAAATGGTTGATATTAGATATGAATTATATTTGTGAATTGGTGCAAAATATATATGTTTGGCAAAGGCTAAGTTAGTTGGTTTGTATATGTGTTTTGGTATGATTTAATTGAGTAAGATTTAGGGTTATAAGCATGTTGGTTGATAGAATTGGAAATGGTATGAATCAGATTTGATTGTGGCTAAATTGGATATTCATTTATGCTATGATTTGGTGTCATTTTGGTTGTGTAGGTATATGCTTATTTGGGTGGCAAAATGACCTAGTAAATAGCCTACTTTTGTATACACGGGCAAAGACACGGGCTTTTGTCTCAGCTGTGTGTGACACACGGTCAAGTACACGGCCTTGTTCCCCTGGTGTGGTTTTAGAAATCAAGTTAGTATGCTCCACATGGCCTCACACACGGGCGTATGACTTGGACGTGTGGCATAAGTTAGTATACCCTACAGGTTTGGCACGGCCTAGTACACGGCAAGGCACACAGGAGTGTATGGCCATTTTTAGGGCATACAGGCTAGACACACGGATGTGTGTGTTGGCCGTGTGACCCAAGTCAGAGAGTTACACGGGGTAGGACATGGGCTGGGACACGGCCATGTGCTCCCATTTCGAATGTCCACACGGCCTATGATACGGGCGTGTCTAGTGGCCGTGTGAGACACACGACCTAGCCATACGGACATGTGTCCCCTGCTTTGAAGAATATTTTCTAAGTTTTGTAAAAGTTTCATAAGGTATCGGTTTAGTCCCGAACCATTCCCCATGAATGTTTAGGGCCTCATAGGCTCGTATTAGGGACAAATTGATTGAGATTGAATGACTATTGTATGTTTTAATAAAAAGTTTCTAAAAAGTATGTTTAATTCTATTGTGAGTCTGGTAATGCTCTGCAACCCTATTCTGGCAATGAATACGGGTGAGGGGTGTTACGCTGACGATATCTAATCCGAGTTAGCTTGCCGACACTATAAAACATGGAAAATAAACGGAGTAAGCTATATAGCTTAGTAAGCTTGTATGCAAGAAATAAGCAACCTTACCATGCATATAACATTTAAATATTATAACATAATTAAATGTAAATTTACCATAGTCTCATGATCATAACTCATTCCACCACAAAAACTTACCTCATATTCATCGTTTCAAGCATTTAATAAACATGGGATTTATGTACATACATGAACCATCTTGAAATGAATTTACACATATTCTCATCTTTGACATACCCGTGAACCACTCGAAATAATAATGTCAGATACTCAGGATTTTTGCACACTAAGTGTCACATATGTAGCCAATGCTACCTCAATCTCATATCAAATAATCGCTCGCTCTCGAGCTATCGACAGGCCTGCTCACACAAGCTGTCATTTAAGACGTAGCTACACAATGCTGCTCACACAAGCTGTCAAGTATCCGCAACATATACCGGTATACTCAGCCACCGGTAGGACGTACAAGACCAGCACCCAGATCACATAATCACATAACATATAATGACCTTAGTGACATGTCACTTGCATCCTAATCTATTCCTAAGGTTCAACGGGACTTCTCACTTGTCGAATCGTCGTCGAACTCATTCGTAGAATTATACTCATTCACATAATCAAACATACAATTTAGGCAATATTAAAGCATTTAAGTACAATTATTCTAAAGCTTATTTTTAACGTACGAACTTACCTCGGTACCAAATAGCTAATAGTTCGCTTTAGTCCACAACCTTATTCTTTCCCCAGTCTAGGTCGGAACCTCATCTTTCTTGATCTATAATACCATATTTAACTCATTCAATCATCAAATTATCCAATTTAATCCCAAAAACACCATATGTCAAAATCACATTTTTGCCCCTAACTTTTCAACTTTTTACGTTTTAGTCCCTAGGCTCGTAAAATGATTTTTCATTCAATTTCATCACACCCAAGCCTAGCCGAACCTAGTACTTGCACATAACAGCCCACATTTTTCATTTATTCACATTCTTACACACATTTTACAACTTTTACAAATAGGTCCCTATTTGACATTTTCATCAAAAGTCACTTGGTAAATGTTGTTTATCTAACACTCATCATCATTTTCTACTATTAAACATCAAAATACACAAATATTCAATATGGGTAAAATTTTAGACTTTGATTTTCTTTCACATTAGTCCTTGAAATAGCTAGATTAGGTTGGGACAACTTCAAAAACATAAAAATCATTAAAAATGGGATGAAGACGGACTTACATTCAAGATTGGAAGCTTGGCCAAAACCCTAGCTATTGCGACCCTTGAAATTCGACTATAGGGGATGAAATTAGAAAGATGAACATCTTTTATTTTGTTTTATTTTGTCCTTATTCACTAAATGACCAAAATGCCCTTCACTTAAAACTTTAAAATTTCACCTAACCATGTCCATTTTTGTTCAACTTAGAGTATAATGGACGAATTACCATTCAAGGACCTCCAATTTAAAATTTCATAGCAATTGGACACCTTTAGCTTCTAGAACACATATTTTGCATCTATTGCAATTTAGTCCTATTAGTCAAATTGGACACCCTCTCGATAAAATTTCTGAACGAAAGTTTCACACAATCATTCAATCATACTGTAGACCTCAAAGTAATAATAAAATTAACATTTCTACTTTGGATTTGTGGTCTCAAAACCACTATTCTAATTTGACCCAAAAACGGGCTGTTACATTCCCAACCTGCTACACTCCATCTTTGACCAACTCAACACACCAAATAGGGTATTGAATACCCATCGAAACCTACACACCACACAGTGTCGTGTAACACATTTCGATAATTGTAAATTGGCTGGCAGATCAAAATACAAATACCAGTGATTTAGCCACTGTCTCAAAACAGAATACTTCCTCCTTTGCTCAATTCCCCACCCAATGCAAATGCATATTTCAAATAATAGCTAATACAGAGTCTTATACAACCATTCAAATACAATTCATACTTGTACATAATAAATCAATATCATTAACGATTTCCACACACAATACATTACAAATTTTCAATACTCAATCTCAGATCATAGAATAACGGTTTATACAATTTAATTCAATTCATACAGACCCCATAGAAGCCATGCATTTGTGTTAAATGATGCTTGTGGCAAAGGAAAAAATTCCAAATATTGGTCCACATGCTCATGTAGTTTCACACGGCCCAGCACATGCCCATGTGTACGCCTGTGTGCCTCACACAGCATAACACATGCCAGTGTCACTTGCTCGTATGGTCCTAATGCACAAACAGTCTGTTACATGGCCTAGACAGAAGCCGTGTCCATGGCCCGTGTGCACCTTGCACAAAACAATGTACAAACAGGTTTCTCCTTAAAATTTAGATCCGATTGAACCTCAATCTTCTTAAAAGAAATAATGTGCAATATATTAGATCGATACCGTCTTATCATCGAGATGTGGAACACGTCATGAATTCGATCCATTTCAAGAGGTAATTCTAGCTAATAAGCCACAGGTCTGACATATTTTAGAATACGATAAGGTCCAATAAACCTCAGACTCAACTTGCCCTTTCGTCCGAACTAGAGAACCTTTTTTCGCAGGGAAACTTTCAAAAACACCTAGTCACTTATAGAATACACAATATCCTTCCTCTTTAGATCAGCATACGATTTCTAAAGCTCAGAAGTAGCCTTCAGTTGATCTTGGATCAACTTAACTGTATCTTCTCTCAAAAACTAGTTCGAAACCAAAAACTCGATGTTTTTCTAACTCAAACCAACAAAGAGGGGTGCGACACTTACGATCATACAGAGCTTGTAAGGTGCCATTGGAATTCTAGACTGGAAACTGTTATTGTACCAAATTCGACCAATGGCATATAATCCTCCTAACTATCCTAAAAATCAATTACACAACCCCAAAGCATATCTCCAGAATCTAAATATCTCGCTCAGATTGTCCATCTATCTAAAGGTGATACACAATACTAAAATCAAGTCAAGTGTCTAATCCCCGTACAGTCTCACGATTTTGAATACATACAACTTAGCGAGCTTCTATAATGAGTAATGGCTTTGAGAAGTTGAATTCTGGGGCCACATTATTTCGGGTGATGGTATTAGAGTTGACCCAAGTAAGATCTCGGCTATTGTTGATTGGAAACCGTCGAGGAATGTAACTGAGGTTAGAAGCTTTCTAGGCTTGGCCCGTTATTACAGACAGTTTGTTAAAGGATTCTCCATGATTGCTACTCCGATGACAAGGTTGTTACAGAAAGATGTCAAGTTTGAATGGACAGAAAATGCCAGCTAGGTTTTGATAAATTAAAGGCATTGTTGACTGAGGCTCCGATTTTAATACAACCCAAGTCAGGTAAAGAATTTCTGATTTATAGTGATGCCTCTTTAAATGGTTTGGGATGTTTACATATGCAAGAGGGTAGCTTACACTTTGAGATAGTTGAAACCTCATGAGAAGAACTATCTGACACATGACTTAGAGTTAGCCGCCATAGTGTTTGCCTTGAAGATTTGACAACATTATTTATTTAGTGAGAAATGTCATGTCTATATCGATTACAAAAGTCTTAAGTACTTGATGACTCAAAAGGATTTGAACTTGCGGCAACGAAGATGGTTGGAACTGTTAAAAGATTATGAGCTTGTAATTGATTACGATCCGGGTAAGGCGAATGTGGTCACCAATGCTTTGAGTAGGAAGTCGTTGTTTGCCTTGAAGGCTATGAATACACGGCTGAATTGGTTCGATGATGGTCCGATGATGGTTTGATTCTAGCCAAGTTGAGAGCTAGACTGACTTTTCTCCAACAAATATGTGATGCTTAGAAAGTTGATAAAGAGTTGCAAGCTAAGAGAATTCAGTGTGAGTCCAGCAGTAAACCAAATTTTCTGAGTGACTCTGATGGTTGTTTGAGATTTCGTGGTAGGATTTGTGTTCCGAAGGACACTGAGTTGATTCAGAATATTTTTCATGAGGCACACAATGGTTGTTTTTCAGTTCACCCAGGCAGCACAAAAATGTATAATGACTTGAAGAAAATGTGTTGGTGGAATGGTATGAAAAGAGGTATCTCAGAGTTTTTATCGAAATGCTTAGTTTGTCAGCAAATAAAGGCTAAACACCAAGTACCTTCAAGTTTACTTCATCCCATCATGGTATATGAGTGGAAATGGGACTAGATTACTATGGATTTTGTGACAGATTTGCCTTTAACTCCGAGAAAGAAAAATGCCATATGGGTTATTATCGATAGACTGACTAAATCGGCTTATTTTATTCCAGTATGTATCGATTACCCATTTGATAAGTTAGCTAAATTATACATTGGTGAAATTATTAGACTTCATGGAGTACCTATATCGATTGTATCGAATAGAGATCCGAGGTTCACATCACAATTTTAGAAAAAGTTACAAGAAGCTTTGGGTACAAAGCTGAATTTCAACATTGCTTTTCATCCACAGACTGATGGTTAGTCTGAGTGAGTAATTTACATCTTGGAAGACATGCTCTGATGTTGTGTATTGGAATTCCAAGGTAGTTGGGAAAAGTACTTACCATTGGTGGAGTTTTCCTACAACAACAGCTATCAGTCGAGTTTGAAAATGGCGCCTTATGAGGCATTGTATTGATGTAAGTGTCGAACACCCTTATTTTGGAATGAACTTAGAGAAAATCATATTCATGAGGTCGATTTGGTTAAGAAAATTGAAAAAAAGGTCAAAGTGATTCGTGATTGTTTGAAAGCCGCTTTGGATAGACGGAAATCCTACGCGTATTTGAAAGGAAAAGAAATTGAGTATCAAGTCGGTGGTAAGGTATTTTTCAAAGTATCTCCATGGAAAAAGTTATTGAGATTTGGCAAGAAGGGCAAGTTGTGTCCTCGTTTCATAGGGCCGTATGAGATCACCGAGAGAACAAGGCCGGTTGCCTATTGATTGGCTTTACCATCAGGGTTGGAAAGTATTCATGATGTATTTCATGTGTCTATGTTGTGCCGATATAGATCAGATCCTTCACATGTGATTTCATCGACAGAAGTTGAGATTCAACCAGATATGACATATGGTGAGGAACCTATTAAGATTTTGGCTCTAGAAGTCAAACAATTGAGAAACAAAAACATTGCCCTTATGAAGGTATTATGGAAAAGACATGGGGTTGAAGAGGCTTCATGGGAGCCCGAGGAGGCCATGAGAAAACAATACACAGACCTTTTTACCGGTAAAATTTTCAAGGACGAAAATCCTTGAAGAGGGGGAGAGTTGTAACATCCCAAATTAGGGTCTAGTCAGAACAGTGATTTCGAGACCACAAATCTAAAATAAAAATAATTATTTTATGATTATTTGATGATCCATGATATGATTGCATGTTGTGTGAAATTTTCATGAAGAAATTCTATACCTAAGATGTCCAATTTGACTTTAGGGACTAAATTGAATATGTTGTAAAAATTGTGTTCTAGAAGCTTCAAGCATGAAATTGCATTGGATTATTAATTAGAGGTCCTTAAATAGCAATTTGAACAAGTTCTAAAATTTTGGACAAAAATGCGCATGAATAGGAAAATTGGAAAGAAAGGCCTTAAGGGCGTTTTTGTCATTTGATAAACAAAAGAATAAAAAAGGAAAAATCAAGTCAATATTTTGCCCATCTTCCTCCTTGTGTGCCAAAATTTGCAAGGGTTCCATTGCTATGGTTTTCAACTTTTCAAGCTTGATTGTAAGTGCTCCCAAGCCCCGTTTTTTATGTTCTTCGTATTTTTAAAGTCCTTGAAGCATGATCTATCCATTTCTAGCCATATTTTGAGCTAGGGTTCATGTATGAAATTTGACCCATGTATGACATGTTTTTATTTTGATGATTAATGGAAGATTATGAAATTTTGATGTGTGATGAACATCTTTTACAAAGTGATTTTTAGTGAAAACACCTAAAAAGGACTTGTTTGTAAAAGGTGTGAAAATGAGAAGTAAAAATATAAAATAAAGGAAAATGTAAAAATATAAAATAAAGGAAAATGTGGGATGATGTGAGCATGGTGTAGGTTTGGCTAGGCTTGGGTAACCAAGAAAATGCATGCATTTCATTTTACGGGCCTAGGGATTAAAGTGTAAATAAGTGAAAAGTTAGGGGTAAAAAGGTAATTTTACCAAAGTATGAATTACGAGTCAATTCAAACAATGTATGTATTGAACAAGTTAAATTTGGCATTATAGATCAAGAAAAACATGATTCGGGTCTTGATCGGGAAAAAACAAAGTTTACGAGGATTAGGCTCGTTTCTATCATTTTGTACCGAGGTAAGTTCATTTGCAAATTATGCAATATATACCATTCTTTAAATGCTTTAATATTGCATGAATGGTAAGTACATTTATAATTAATGTAATGTTGTACCATGTGTTTAATGCTTAAATTTTATTATGAATTATGCTTGATTATTCCATGAGTATGTGATTGGTGTTAAGGATATTGAAATCGATATTACGAGCAAGCTCAAAGGAAATGTGGCATCGAAGAGTCCCGTTTGAACCTTAGGAACAGTTTAAAATACAAAGGACATGTTAGTAGGAACTATGTGATCTGAGCTCATGAGTTGTGGTCTAAGTTCATGATATATGTGACACATGTTTTGGCGTTCTGGGTACTAGTCTTGTATGTTCTACCGGTGGCTGGGTAGTTCGGCATGTGTTACAGATACTTGACAGCTTGTGTGAGCAGCTCGTGTAGTTACATCTTGAATGATAGCTTGTGTGAGCAGACCCGTGGGTAGCTCAAAAGCGAGCAACATGTGATATGTGATATGAGGTACCGTTGGCTACATATGGGACACTTAGGTGCGAGATTCTGATGTATCTGATGGTATTCCAAGTGTTCAACGAGTAGTCCAAGAGAAGCTAAATGGGTAAACTCAATGAATACATCAAAGATGAGAAAGTAAGTTATTTTGTACAAGTGGGCATAGGTATGTAAATCGAACTCATGAGAATGCCATGAGATATGATGAACGTGTGGTAAGAATGTATACGAGAAAGTTATGCTTATGGGACTTGATGACATTTATGAAACTTTGCCTTATGTTAATTGTATGATTTATGTTGCTTATTATTTGCATTGAACTTACTAAGCTTTAAAGCTTACCCCCTTCCTTTCCTTTTCTTATAGTGTCGCCAAGCTAGCTCAGGGATCGGAGGACGTCAGAGTTTTCGATCACACTATCAATTGAATATTTGGATATAGTTAGTCTCAACATTTTGAGTATGGCATGTACAAGGACTTGGTCTTTTCGTTATGTGACATGTTTCTTAGCCAAATGTGTTGGCTCACGAAGGTATTATGATTATTTTGTATATGACCATGAGAGGTGGCTCATATTAATTATTTAGGTTGTAACCCTAATTATTTATGAATGCATGCAATGTGATTATGCTTTGTGATGTGGTTGGTGGCTGCTTGTTGGTATGGATGTTATAAATGGCATATATGCTTAATGAATGAATTGCAACTAATAAGTATGACCATAACTATGGTAAAATTTAGTAAAATTGAAGTTAGGTTTATAATAATGATAAATATGAAATTGGTGTGGAATGCCACATGAAAGCATGATGGATTGAATATGTGTTATGTTTTATTATAGACATAATTTAACCATGAATATCTATGCTTTAAGTTATCAAATGTGCCATGTTGCATGTCATGAAGTGGGTCTAAGTGTGTGAATGCTTAAGGGTGGCAAATGGCTTGGAAAATAGATTAGGATTTGTTCATACGGTTAGACACACGAACATGTGTCTAGGCCGTGTGTGACACACGGTATGCCCCATGGGCATGTGATCCGACCGTGTATCACCTGCACCCTAATTATGCAAAACAAAATGCCCAATAGTAAACACATGGGCAGAGACACGGTCATGTGTCTCAACCGTGTAGAGGACACGACCTCAGGACATGGGCACGTGCCCTGACCATGCAAAGTCTGTACTTGATTTTTGAAAGTTAATTCGCCACACGGCCTAAGCACACGAGTATGTGACTTGGCCGTGTAACCTTATTTTGTTGATGACGTCATAAATAAAGAGTTACACGGGCGTGTCCAAAGTCACATGGGCATGTGTGACCACATGGCTTACCACACGGGCATAGGACTCTCCAAAACAAGAAAATTTTCTAAGTGTCAAAAAGGTTTCGAAATTTCCCAGTTTAGTCCCAAACTACTTTCGATGTATGTTTTGGGTGTCGTAGGCCCTTATAAGGAACAATTTCCATGTTCTTGAAAAGTTTTAAATTTGGATGAAATTGTCCGATTTTGTATGTTTTTTTTACATTTAAGGTCGGTAATACCTTGAACCCTGTCCCGACATTGGATACGGGTAAGGGGTGTTACATTTAATGGTATCAGAGTTACGGTTTAGTCGATTAATGAAGCATGTGTACGAGTCTAGCTATACATGCCATACATATATTATGATAGTGTGACGACTCCCGATGATTTTAAACTGTGTTTTCATATAGTAAATGGATCCTGACAGAGCAGTGGCGGATGATGTTGAAAGTAATGCGCCTGCTCCTGCTGAAGGAGCAATGTCGTCTGGTAGTAGACCCACAATTGTTAGTAAAGGAGAAGGAGGCAGGGAAGCCTTTCTCTATATGATGGATCCCTGGTACACGAAGTTCGTTCGAACGAACCCGAACACTCAACCTTCTCCACCCCCTTCAAATCCCCAACCAGTACCCCAAGTGCCTTAAGGTATAGATTTTATGAGATCTCATAGAACCCCAATTGATAAAATTCGAAAACAATGAGCCGAGGAATTTAGTGCCAATGCTAATGATGACCCCAAGAAGGTAGAATTTTGGCTTGAAAATTCTATTCAAGTATTCGATGAACTATCGTGCACACTTAAAGAATGTTTGAAGTGTGTTATTCCCTTGTTGAGAGACACAGCATATTATTGGTGGAAGACACTAGTTTCAGTGGTTTCAAAAGAAAGGGTTACATAGGAATTCTTTCAAGATGAGTTTTGAAAGTAATACATCAGTGAGTGATTCATCGATTAAAAGCGTAAGGAATTTCTTGATCCCGATCAACAATCAATGGACTTAATGAGGATATTAGAGTGTTAGTGGGTATTCTTGAGCTAAAGAAATTTGTTGTACTCGTTGATCGGGCTTAAAAGGCTGAGGAACTGACCAAGGAAAAGAGAAAAGTCAAGGTTGAGGCTAGAGATATAAGGAAGAGGCCGACGAGCAAGTCATTTCCATCTCAGTCTAAGAAATCCAGAGATATGTATTTCCATTCTCATGTTTTGGCTGGACATTCGTACAGAAATCATAAGAAGCAAAATTTGGGTTTTAAATCTCAGGCTACATTTGTGGCTAGTGTGGGTAATGATAGAACTTCCATACCCGAGTGCCAACAATGTGGTAGAAGTCATTTTGGTAAGTGTAGGGTGAACGATGGATCTTGTTTCCGATGTGATTCTCAAGACCACCATATCAAATACTATCCTGAGATGATCGAGAAAGAAAAATTTTAGAGTACAAGGCCGAGTAGTACAGCTACAAAAGGGAGACCCTCGAGAAAAGCCGATAATGGCGAGAGAAAAAATAGTGACATCTAAAGCTAGAGCTCCGGATAAGGCTTATGCCATACGTGCGCGTGAGGACGTATATTCTTTCGGTATGATCACTAGTACTTTTTCTCTTTATGATACTACTATTATTGCCTTCATTGACCTTGGCTCTACTCATTCATATGTGTGCATGAAATTGGTATCTAGCATGAATAGGCCTATTGAGTCTACGGAATTTATGATTAAGGTGTCAAACCCGTTAGGCAAGCATGTTTTAGTTGATAACGTATGTAAGAAATGCCCTTTGATGATTAGAGGTTATTGTTTTCCAGCTGACTTGATGTTGTTTCCATTTGATGAATTTGATGTTATATTGGGTATGGATTGGTTGACATTTCATGATGCTATAGTGAATTGTAGATAGAAAGTCATTGAATTGAAGTGTGAAAATGGTGAAATTCTTCAAGTTGAATCAGATGAGCCAGATAGATTGCTAATCGTAATTTCTTCAATTTCGGCTCAGAAATGTATGAGAAAAGGGTTTGAAGCTTATTTGGCTTATGTGTTGAATACAAAAGAGTCTAAATTGAAGATTGAATCAATGCTTGTTGTATGTGAATATCTGGATGTATTCCTGGAAGAATTGCCAGGTTTACCTCCAATTAGAGAAGTGGAGTTTGGTATTGATGTAATGCCAGGGATGGCACCTATCTCAATTGCTCCATATAGGATGGCCCCGACTGAGTTGAATGAACTAAAGTCACAGTTGCAAGAATTTACTGACAAGGGTTTTGTGAGACCGAGCTTTTCATCGTGGGGTGCACCGGTATTATTTGTGAAAAAGAAATATGGATCTATGAGATTGTGTATAGACTACCGACAACTCAATAAGGTAACAATAAAGAACAAATATCCTTGGTCAAGGATTGATGACCTGTTTGATCAATTGAAAGGCACTCGACTTTATTTCAGTACTGCGTATCACCCTCAGATAGATGGACAATCTAAGCGGGTTATTCAGATTCTGGAAGACACGTTGATTTCCAGGGTATTTGGGAGGATTTTTTATCGTTGGTTGAATTTGAGTACAAGAATAGTTTCCAATCTAGTATTCAGATGCCACCTTACAAGACTCTGTATGGTCGTAAGTGTCATACCCTTCTGTGTTTGACCGAGTTAGGCAAACATTAGGTTTTGGGTCCTGAGCTAGTTTCCTAAGACCTAGAATACAATTAATTTGATCTAAGATGTAACACCCTTTACTAGTATCCGATGCTAGAACAGGGTTCGAGGAATCACCGGACTTAAACACAAAATAATATACAAAACCAAGAGATAAATTTGTATCCAAATTTAAAACTTTTCATTTACAAACATATCATCCTTAAACAAGTCTACGAGGCCCAAAACATACATTAAAAGTGGTTCGGGACTAATCCAAGAACTTTAGGAATTTTTAAAACACATAGAAAATTTTTCGTAAAACAGGGTCACACGCTCGTGTGTCTTGGGACACATCCCTGTGGGTTGGCCGTGTGGTCACACATGCCTGTGTCCTTAGCCCGTGTAACTCTCTGTTTATGACATCATGCACCAAAGGAAGTCACACGATCAAGTCACATGCCCGTGTGCTAGGCCGTATGGCAAATTTTAATTTTCAAAATTTTTCATAAAATAGGTGCAGACTCCACACGCCCTGAACACACACCCATGTCCCTAGGCTGTGTCCTTCACACGGCTAAGACACGCGGCCATGTCTCTCCCCATGTGGACAAAATAAGGCTATTTACCAAGCCATTTTGCCACATTTACTTGCACCAACCTACACAACAATAAGCATCACCAATCCAAGCATATACATACATCCAAAATCAGCCACAAACAAGATATCAATACATCATTTGCACATACCAACATCTATCATACCTAAACATCACATACTTTCTTCTCCCATTCATGCCAATTTCATCTTCATGATAAGCATCATCACATAAACATACCAATGACGAATAAGATTAACATTAGCCAACTTCCAATGGTCATATACAAAATGAATCATTAACTACTACATTGCCAACACATTTGGCTAAACCAATATGACACATAACAAAATGACCAAGTCCCTATACCTGTCATACTCATAATATTGAAACCAAGTATACCCAAAATTATCATTTGATAGTGTAAATCAATCTCCAACGTTCCTCAATCCCCGAGCTAGCTTGGCGACACTATAAGGAATGGAAAAAAAAAGGGAGTAAACTTTAAAGCTTAGTAAGTTTGCATGCAAATAATAAGCAACATAAATCACTCATTAATCATATAACTACTCAACACAAGTTAACATAAATATCATCAATATTCTTAGGCATAACTTACTCATTAGCATTCTTACCAAGAGTTCATCTCACACCAAATTTCATACCCATGGGTTTTACATACATACCTGTACCAACTTGTAACACAATCACATACTTCGTCATCTTTGACATACTCTTCGGATTACCCGTTGAACACTTGGAATACTATCGGATACACGAAAAGTCTTGTACGTAAGTGCCACCTATGTAGCCAATGCTACCTCATATCTTATAACACATAGGGCTCGCATATGAGCTAATCACGGGCCTGCTTACACAAGGTGTCAGTCAAGACGTAGCTACATGGGCTACTCATACAATCAGTCAGGTATCCACAACACATGCCGGACTACCCAGCTACTGGTAGGACTTACATGGCCAGCACCGATTCACATAAATCACATAACTCATGGTTTCCTAGTGACATGTCACTTGTATCCTAAACTATTCCTAAGGTTCAAAATGGGATTTCTCACTTGCCATTTCATCGTCGAACGTATCCACATTATCATTTATACAATTCATGCATAATAAAACATGTAACAATACAAGTATAACATTTCCTTTATTTACACACAAACTTACCTCGATACAAAATAGTAGGAAATAGACCTAATCGTCAATAACCTTGTTTTTCCCCAGATCAAGGCCCGAACTTCATTTTTCTTGATCTATAATAACAAATTTAACTTATTTAATTATCACATTACTCGATGCTGTCCAAAAATTAATTTATGAAAAAATTACATTTTTGCCCTTAAACTTTGACATATTTACATTTTAGTCTTTAGGCTCGTAAAATGAAATGTATCTATTTTATTTGTTACCCAAGCCTAACCAAACCTAATTCATGCTCATAAAAACCCGCATTTTTCATCAAATCACATTTCTACTACCCATTTTCACAACTTTTACAAATAAGTCCTTTTTATGCATTTTCACTAAAAATCACTTAGTAAAAGTTGTTTATCACACCTTAAACATACAATATCTTCCATCAAACATCAAAATACATGCATTTCACACATGGGTAAATTTTTAAACATGAACCCTACTTCAAAATAATGGTAGAAATAGGTAAATCGGGTTACGAGGACTTCAAAAATGTAAAGAGCATTAAAAACTGGGCTAGAATGCACTTACAATCAAGCTTGAAAGTTGAAGAAACCCTAGCTATGGTCTCCTTGTAAAATTTGGCCAAGGTGAAAAAGATGGACACAAATTTTGACTTGATTTTCCTTTTTTATTTTTTTATTTACCAAATGACTAAAATGCCTTTAATGCATAACTTTGAAATTTTACCTATTCATGTCCATTTTTGCCCACTAACTTATCCAATGGTATAGTTACTAACTAAGCACTTCTAATTTAAAATCTCATAGCAATTGGACACCTTTAACAACAAGAACTCAACTTTTGTACTTTTTACGATTCAGTCCTTTTAACTAAATTGAGTGCCCAAACGTTAAAATTTTCAAACGAGATTTTCATAGAATAGTTCCATAAGACTATAGACCTTAAAAATATAATAAAAATGAATTTTTCTATGTTTGATTCATGGTCTCGAAACTACTATTTTAACTAACCCCAAAATCGGGTTGTTACACGAGATCAACTTAAAGCTATTTCTAATGGACAGAAATCATATGTTGATCTAAAGAGGAAGGATATCGAGTATTCTGTAGGTGACTAGTTCTTTCTAAAAGTTTCCCCATGGAAAAAGGTTCTCTGGTTCAGACAAAAGGGCAAGTTGAATTCAAAGTTTATTGGACCTTATCGTATTCTAAACGTGTCGAACTGTAGCTTATCAGCTAAAATTATATCCTAAATTAGATCAAATTCATGATGTGTTCCACTTTTTGATGATAAGACAACATTGGTTTGATCTATCGCACGTTCCAATTGAGGAGATTAAGGTTCGACTGGATCTAACTTTTGAGGGGGAACATGTCCAAGTTCTAGATCAAGATGTCAAAGTCTTGAGAAAGAAAACTATCCCTCTTGTTAAGGTTCTATAGCGGAATCATAAGCCACTTGGGAACCCAAAGATTCAATTCGTCAGCAATACCCGTATCTGTTTGAGTTAGGTAAATTTCAAGGTTGAAATTTCTTATAAGGGAGAGAGTTGTAACACCCCAACATCTGCATGTTTGACTAAGAAATGCTAACACAATTAAGTCTTTATCTCTATGGTTATATGCTCTACGTATGTGTTCGAGGTCAGCAGTTCAGGCCGCTTCTCTAAAAAGTTTTGTTGTTTTACTTTAATTAATCATCACCTTGAATTAGCGACTTAAGTTTAATTCAGTATAAATCTGTGTCAAGAATGAACCTGGTGGTTCAATTATTAAGCTCCTATATTCTAATTGGTCCTATGTTCGAGTCCCAAAGTACGTGCTAAGGACTATTTTGCTAAATGTTAGAAATTTGATCGGTAGTTAAAATTAGGAATTTAACATTACTCCTTTTCATTTCCAGTCTCCTTCCCCTTCTTTATTTTCTTTCTCTTTTATGTTTCTTCTTTCATTTATTTTTTCCTTTTTGATTACTTTCATAAAGTGGCTATCAGGACTAATTAAGAGTTCTATTTTGTTCATTGCTTCGATTGGAAGGCCACTGAGTAAGTTTTGCTGTTATTCTTTCTATTTCTACGACATTCCTTTTGTTCTTCATCGTATGTTAAGAATTAGGTTTTTGTGTGTATTGTGTAAATTATCTGATAACCAATCATTTGGCTTCCCTATTAGGCGTAGATATTGAAGGTGGTGAACCTCAACGTGCTAATTCGAGTAATTATTGTTAATTATTCGGTTAGTGTTGGTTTCGTTCGAAGGATTTGTGTCAAAACTTTTGACATGGTTCTTTCTGTGTGTAATTGTGTATTATTGTCAATTAAGTTGGTTGATTGAGTTATTGAATGGTCTTTTTAGGCCTCAGGAGTCTTCTACACTATTTTAACTTCAAAATAACTTCAAGTGTGTACCAAAAACCTGAATTTCTATGAAATTCAAACGCCATAAAACATGGCTGTTGACACCACACGTCCATGTGCCAGGCCGTGTAACTCACTGTTCAAAAATTAAAGACACACAAGCTAAGGACATAGGCATGTGTCTAGACCATGTGGGGAAATGTTTTGTGTAGGGTACACACAGGCCATTGATACGGGCATGTGTCCAGGCCGTGTAACACGCTGTTTGTGCATTAGGACCACACCAGCAAGTGACACGGGCGTGTGTTAAGCCGTGTGAGGCACATAGGCGTGCACACAGGCGTGTGTTGGGCCGTGTGGAACCACATGGGCTTGTGGACAATATTTGGAATTTTTTCCCTTTGCCACAAGCGTCGTTTGACACAAATGCGTGCCTTCTCAGGGGTCCGTATAAACTGAATTAAACTGTATAAACTGTTATTTTGTGATCTGAGACTGAGTACTGAAAATATCTATGTGAATTGTGAGTGGAAATTGTTAATGATATTGATTTATCATGTATGAGTATGAATTGTATCTGAATGGTTTTATAGGTCTCTATATTAGCTATTATTTGAAATCTGCATCTGTATTGGGTGGTGAATTGCGCAAAAGAGGAAGTATTTTATTCTGAAGTAGTGGCTAAATCATCAATATCTGTATTCTGATCCTGCAACCAGTCTGCAATTATCTGAACATGTCATACCGACATTATGTGGTGTGTAGGGTTGGATGGGTATTCAATACCATATTTATTATGTTGGGTTCGTCGAAGATGGTGTGTAACGAGTAGGGAATAGGAAAACTGTATCTATTCTGATTTGCTCTGTATCTGAGGATAATCTAGCTTACTGTCTGTCCAAACTGTTTTGATCTGTTAAACTAAATGATTTACCTTCTAGATCTCTTTCTGTTCTGAGCTTGAATTTGGGACTTTACTAATTCTAACCTAAATCTATTTGAACATATAGTTATTTCATTATAGGATCATTAGTTTAACTCTTCTTTTGACTAAATTACAGGTAACCCAGTGACTTGATCAGGTTGGTGGATCAGGAGCTCGATCATACTACTTATTAACTTTATTATTATTACTATGATTGGCTCATTTCCAGTAGTTTTAAGACATATGATGTTTAAGATACTAGATTTCGTACTATGGGTTGTGTTTGTTAAATTCTAGTTTGTTTTGGAAAGACTTTTAAACTAAGATTCAAAAGTTATGTTTTGTGTGATGTTCGATGTAACTCTCCAAACTTGGTTTTGTCATCTAGGTCGGGTATGGTGTGTTACACTATTAAAGAATCTATTTTTAATGTCGTAAAAATGTTAAACGAAAAATAAATAAAACAAAACCTGCCAAGGTGATCCGTTATAAAAATGTTCACCTAAAGTCTATCTGCCAGCTAACTATCCGCTGTGTTCTTATAACTTTATCATTCTCTACCCAAATAGTCCGTCAATTATCCAAAATAAATTAACATATTTAACACACACAATTGTTTCCATTTCAAGCACACTAATACTCTCCACCAGCATTGAACAAGTATCATTAAAAAGTATATACATATATATGAACACAACGTTCAAAACATCATTATTTGTTTCATATACAATTTCACTGAATTGAAATTATATACATGTTACTTGACTCGGCATAGAGTTAAAATATTTCTACAAAAAGAGGATCTGGATAGTGTGAGTTGTGGATCAATCCGCCTACCAAGTTCTGCAAAAATCTCTACAAGGAAGGGGAAAAATAAATAGGGTAAGCATTAAATATGTTTAGTAAGTACATTGGTTTAAAACATTAAATTCATCTAGCAAAACATTAATAGATTTACTAAATTCTTTATCCTGTCAACACATGTCACATGTATAATGTGAGTGCATCACATTCAAACATATATCATGTCCCAAACATTTCATTATTTATTCATATCTTATTTCAATTCATCTAAATCATACTATAAAAATGTCTATTCCAAAAACATTCAACCCAATGAATCAACATGAATAGAAAGGAATACAAGGGTGATCGTCCGATAACACACCAGATGTACATAGTGCAAAGCCCATAGGCTAAATTTTCTCTCCCGATAACAAGCCATATTGCTCATAAGAGCTATTCCAACCGATAACACACCAGATGCACATAGTGCAAAGCACGTAGGCTAAATATTCTCCCCCGATAACATGCCAGATTGCTCATAAGATTTATTTCAACCGATAAAACACTAGAATCATCGAAGAGATTAAATTGGTAATCCGTAAAAAAAATAAAGGATTCCAGAAAACTTCAATAAATTTCCTTCATCTTCTTCACACCTCCCTTCTTCCCATACAACACGCAAATACCCCTATTGGCATGCCAATTGTATTCTTTGTTCATTTGGGCAACATAAACATAGCTAGACCTTCTTTTTACTATTTAACACCTTTTATCACCTTACTAATACCAATTTACTAACATTTTCCATTTGCATTCACATTCAAACATATCATAAATAAATATAACAACACCCTATGAACTTACTTGGTATAGCAGAAAAATATGATATTAGAGACTATTCCAAGAGTTTTCTTTTCCCTTTGTTATCAGCAGGTTGATTTGGCTCTTGATCTAAACATTAACACATTCAGTTGATTAATGACAACACTTCAAACTTTAACAATTTTGACATTAGACATGCAAGTTAGTTAAATCGAGATATAAGGATCTCACAAACATGAAACTTATGAAGAAACAGAATTTGCAAACACTTATATGCAAAAGTGAATAATCAAGAAAGCTTAAAGCTTTTTTTTCTTCTATAAAGAACAATGGTTTCAGTGATGGAAGACAAGAATGAGACTCTCTTTCCATCCACTTCTGCCTATAACACTTAACACCTTAATTTCATCATTAAATAAAAATTAACAGGTGTTTCAACTAAACAATGATAAAACCAACACTGCCATGCAAGAATGGTTATTTCCACTTTGAACCTTGAACAATTTTTATTAAATGCATTGGACTACTTATTCACTGACTCTTACAGTTTAGTCTGTACATTTCATTTCTAATATGCTATCTGAATTTGCAAATCCGAACATCAATAAAACAATATAATGAACTCTTAAATATTATTAAATAATATTTATCGACTTTATCATCATAATAGTGGTCCTAGAACCACTATTTTAGATAACACAGAAAAGCAAGTTGTTACAACGACTCTACTAGGTAACTTGATTTCAAATTAACTTTTCCAAAGATAATTTTGTTTTGATGAATTTAATATTAAATTTAAATTAATATTTATCTAGATAATATTTTATTAATTTAATATTAATGTGATTAATTCTAATCCTATTTGAACTCTCTCTAAACTCTTCCTATATAAAGAGAGCATGAGCCATTATTCTCATACACTTGACTTCAAGAAAAGCTGTAGAGAGAAAATTTTTTGAAGAAATTATTCCAAAAAATTTCTAGAGATATTCTTTTTATTTACAATTTAACCCAAAAAGTTTAGAGAAATTATGAAATTGTCCCACTATTAATTTTGTGAATTTTTGTTATTCGAAACGAGCCCACACCTAGCAGACGTGAGGTTGAGGATAGCAGAGAAGACTAGTCGGTTGAAGCGTTCATGCTAGATGAGTCATAAAGGAATGTTTTTGATTAAGTGTCCGTTACTTTAGATAACACAATCAAGTTCTTTTTTTTAGAAAAAAATTCAAAACTTTAGTTTTCCCTTAAACCTATTTTTCGTTGCGTTTTCCGAATTCAATTTTCCAACACCAATAAGACTCATATAATACATAATGTTGGCCTTATAGAAGTTAGATACATCAAACTGCTTACAATTTGCTTGTAAAGTGTGCTATCCACATTCATTTCATCTCCTTCTTTAATTAGCTTTAAGCCAAACTCTGTTCGAGTGTTGGTAGAGTTGCAATTCGTCATCTTGAATATGTGAATACTTTTTCTAAGAGATAGAAATTCTATAATCAGATTGCATCACTTCGAGGCCACGAAAATAGTGCATCTTCTCAAGATCATACATCTCAAACTCATCCATCATAAATTTCTTGAAATCATTCAAACAGGGCACTTTCATTCTCAGTAAAAATAAAATCATCAACATATAAGCACACAATAAGCGCACGTAAAGCTTGTTTTATTCCATAAAAAGTTTTCTTCGATAGGTAAAATTTATGCTCATCTCCAACCTTAATATAGCCAAGGGTTGTTCAACAAAAACATCTTGGCATACTAAGAAGACGCACTTCTCACCTCTGTCATCAAGGTTCTTCCTTTTCTCCTCTGAGACATGTGTATAGGCAATACACCCAAAAATTCTGAAGTGACCTATTGCTGGTCTCCGTCCACTCCAACCTTCCTCTGAAGCCACATCTCATAAAGCATGAGTAGGACTCCTATTCAAGATATGAATGCTCCAATTTATAGGTTCTACGCAAAACACCTTTGGAATTTTCCCTTTTGCTAGAAGGCTTCGAACATATTGAGAATGGTTATATTTTTCCTCTCCTATAAACCATTTTTTATAGCGTATAAGTAGTTGTCAGCTCTCTTCGGATGTCGTGAATGTCACAAAAATATTCAAATGCTTTAGAACAATATTCACCACTACGATCAGTTTAGAAAGCCTGAATGTTTCTTCCTTTCTTATTTTCTTCACAGGCCTTGAAGCTTTTAAATGCGTTAAAAGCCTCTTATTTTTCTTCTAGAAGGTAAATCCAAGTTTTACAAGCATAATCATCAATAAAGGTAATAAAATAAATTTTACCTCTATTAGAAATTGGATTTATTGGCTCACAAATGTCTGAGCGCACCAATTCCAATACCTCTTTTGCTCTATATGACTTGCCTTTTAGAAATTGAGATCTATATTGTTTGCCAATAACACATTCTTCACAAACTAGGGAGGGAGAGATAATTGGAGGAAGACCAGTCACTGTATTTTTCTTTTCAATATTTTCAAACCACCAAAGTTTAAATGACCGTAGAAAAAATGTCACAGCCATGAACGATCTTTAACTTTTGCCACCAAACAAGATTGAACAACTTTAATCTTCAATGGAAACAACATGTTCTGGTTCATTTCTACAATAGGAACAACTCTTCTAGATGGATTAGAAATCTCACCAACACCATTCTTGAGAGTGGCAATATACCCTTTTTTTACAACAATTGACCTGCACCAGTAAATTATTTTTTAAAGCAAAAGCATATGACATATGAGATATGGTTTCCACAAAACCATTCTTGGTTCTAGTATTGACGTTAAGTTTTCCCATGACATCCACAATAGAAAAATCATTGAAGTTGATTGTAGAACGAAAATCATCATTTAAATACAAAAAAGATTATTTACTTCCACACATGTGGTTACTGCAGCCTATATCCACATACCAAACATTTGGCTTAGGTTCCTTTTCAACTTGAACCGCCATCAACAAGGTCTCTCCTTCCTTGTTCTCAACAAAATGAGATTATTCATCCTTGTCACTTGGTAGCCTAGCATAACATTCAATGCGATAATGACCAAACTTTTGACATCTGAAGCATTTTATCTTGGATTTATCAAAATCCCATCCTTTGCATTTATTTTGGTCATCATTGATTCTATAATTCCTGCTGCCATTTCTATTGTCACTATCTCTATTACCTCGATCTCATTTTCCTCTACCTATATGTCTACCTTTTTCCCTTCCTCTATAACTTGAAAAAGAAATAAAAGTAAGCCTTTAAAACTTGTTACTCGAAGGCTAAATTATGATTCATCTTCTGCTCATGCACCAATAAAGAGTTTTTCAACTCATTAAGAGACAATTCATATATGTCTTTTGAGTCTTCCATGATGCAAATGACATAATCAAACTTTTGCGTCATGGAGTGCAAAATCTACTCCACTACGGTAAAATCCTCTATCTTCTTACTATAGAACCACATCCTGTTATAAATCTCTATGGTTCTAGCATAATAGCTAGTGACAAATTCCCCTTCATTCTTCCGTAGAGTCTCGAAGACCCTCCTCAAGGCTTGAAGCTATGCTCGCTTCACTCTAATAGAGCCTTGATACTTTTTCTTCATGGAATCCCATTTATCTTAGGAAGTTTCTTTTCAAAGAATAGTCTTCAAGAAGGACAATAAATAGCATGAATGAGATAATTTTTTCCTTCAAATCTGTCAGCTTTCTTACTTCAAACTTTATTTTCTAGGTATTTGTAACATCCCGAAATAGGGCCTAAATGGAACAGAGGTTGAGAAACCACAAATTCGAGGTAGAAAAATTTATTATATTATCATTTTAAGGTCTATGGCATGATTTCATGATTGTGTGAAAATTTCGTTTAGAAATTTTATCAATAGAGGGTCCAATTTGATATTTAGGACTATATTACAAAAGTTGTAAAATGTGTGTTCTAGTTCACAAAGGTATTAAGTACTTGTGAGTAATGGGTTTTTAAAGTGGAGGTCCTTGGATGGTAATTAGACCATTATACTAGTTTGGACAAAAATACCTAAAGGAAAATAAAGCACCATAATTTTTAATTAAGGGCATTTTGGTCATTTAGTTATTAAAATGAATTAAAAGCCAATTTTTTTCCATCTTCTTCATTAGGCCGAAATTTCAAGGTTTCTTCATAGCTAGGGCTTGTTCCAAGCTTCCAAGCTCCATAGTAAGTGATTCCAAGCCCCGTTTTTAATGTTCTTTACGTTTTTGGAGTCCTAGTAACTTGATTAAGCTTATTCTAGCAATAATTCAACCTAGGGTTCATATTTGGAAAAATACCCATAGGTGAAATTTGTGTAGTTTGGTGTTTTATGATAGAATATGAGGTTTTAAATTATGTTAGACAACTTGTGCTACTCGGTTTTAAGTGAAAACGAGTAAAAGGGCTTAATCGGTAAAAATACCTAATAGTCATAAGTACATGTTAGACTGAGAATTTGATGTTGTCATAGAAGGGAAAAATGATCAGCATGTCATAAAACATAAGAAAATAGGATGAAGTTTAATTTCCGAGCCTTGAGAAAAAAGTGTAAATATGTAAAAGTTTAGGGGCAAAAATATAATTTTGCAAAAGTTTGGGTCAAGGAATGTTTTAATAAATGTGAGTATTAAATAAGCTAATTTTTTTATTATAGATCAAGAAGAACAAAATTCGGAGTTAGACCGAGGAAAGAAAAAGATAGTGGACTAAATCAATATAGTTGATCGTATTTTGTTTCGAGGTAAGTTTGCGGTAAATAAATGCAATATTCCATTATTTTATGTTAATTTTGTTAATTTCCAGCATATGTATATTTAAATTTTCCCATTGAACCACTTGGAATACTAAGGATATGCGGGTACCTTACCATTGCCATGACTTGTCATGGTCTTACGTGGTATCCTTTTGAAACTTACCATTGCCATGTCTTGACATGGTCTTACATGGTATCCTTGCCTTATGAACTCACCAATGCCATGCCTTGGCATGGTCTTACATGGGACCTTTGCCTTATAGTAACTTATCAATGCCATGTCTTGACATGGTCTTGCATGATTTCCTTGCCTTAGAAACCTTACCAATTGCCATGCCTTGGCATGGTCTTACATGGTATTCTTAAACCCTAATGTCATGACATTTGTATCCTACACATTCCTAAGGTTCAACCGGGACTTTCTGAAATTACTTCTCTTGGCAGGGTTCAGCCTGATAGACCAGAGTGTCCCCGATGTGGTCGACGTCACCCAGGTCAGTGTCGAGCAACTGAGACAGGTTGTTTCCAATGTGGTGCACCAGACCATTTTATTTGGGAGTGTCCCGAGATGATTAAAAGGGAAGCAATACTGAGTGTAAGATCAGGAAAAGCTCCTGTCAGAGGTAGACCACTGAGAAATCTAAGAGCTGGGGCAAATAATAGAAGTGCATCTAGAGATTTAGCAATGAGGCCAGATGTTAGAGCACCTACGAGCACTTATGCTATCCGTGCTCGTGAAGAGGCATCCTCCCCCGATGTGATTACGGGTACATTTTCTCTCCATGATAATAGAGTTATTGCTTTGATTGATCCAGGTTCAACCCATTCATATGTTTGCATGAAATTGATGCCTAGTATGAGTATGCTTATAGAATCTATAGAATTTGTGATTAAAGTATCAAATCCATTAGGCAAGCAATATTAGTAGATAAAGTATGTAGAAATTGCCCTTTGATGATTAGAGGCTACTGTTTTCCAGCCAATCTCATGCTATTGCCATTTGATGAGTTTGATGTGATTCTTGGTATGGATTGGTTGACTATACATGGTGTGATAGTGAATTGTGGAAAGAAATTCATTGAGTTGAAGTGTGAAAATGATGAAATTCTTCGAGTTAATTCAGAAGAGTCAGATAGTTCATTTGCCATAATTTCTGTTACGTCTACTCAGAAATGTTTGAGAAAAGGGTATGAAGCTTATCTTGCTTTTGTGTTGAACACTAAAGATCCAGAATTGAAAATTGAATCAGTGCTTGTGGTATGTGAGTTTCCCGATGTGTTTCTGGAAGAACTATCAGGTTTGCCTCCTGTTAGAGAAGTTGAGTTTGGTATTGAGTTGATTCCAGGTACCACGCCAATTTCTATTGCTCCTTATAGAATGGCCCAGTTGGAATTGAAAGAATTGAAAGCTCAGTTGCAGGAATTAATAGATAAAGGCTTTGTAAGACCCAGTAGTTCACCATGGGGTGCACTAGTGCTATTTGTGAAAAAGAAAGACGGATCGATGAGATTGTGCATAGATTATCGGCAACTTAACAAGGTAACAGTAAAGAACAAGTATCCATTGCCTAGAATTGATGATCTATTTGATCAATCGAAGGGCGCCACTGTGTTCTCCAAGATACATTTGAGATCTAGATACTATCAGTTGCGAGTTAAACAGTCAGATGTCCTGAAGATTGCTTTCCAGACTAGGTATGGTCATTATGAGTTCCTTGTGATGCCATTTGGCTTAAATAATGCTCCTGCCATTTTCATGGACTTAATGAACCGAATTTTCAGACCGTACTTGGATAAGTTTGAAGTTGTGTTCATTGATGATATCTTGATTTATTCTCATGATGAGACTGAGCATGCAGAGCATTTGAGAACAGTTTTACAGATTCTGAGAGATAATCAGCTGTATGCCAAATTCAGCAAAAGTGAGTTCTGGTTACGAGAAGTTGGTTTTCTTGGACATATTGTCTCAGGTGAAGGTATCAAGGTTGATCCGAGCAAGATTTCAGCCATTGTTGATTGGAAGCCTCCTAGAAATGTATCAGAAGTTAGAAGTTTTCTTGGTCTTGCCGGATATTATAAACGATTTGTAGAGGGATTTTCCATGATAGCTACCCCGCTGACAAGATTGCTGCGAAAAGATGTCAAGTTTGAATGGACTGAGAAGCGTCAACAGAGTTTTGACAAGTTAAAAGCATTGTTGACTAAAGCTCCTGTTTTAGTACAACGAGAACCAGGTAAGGAGTTTGTGATTTACAGTGATGCGTCCATGAATGGACTTGGTTGTGTACTTATGCAGGAAGGGAAGGTAATTGCTTATGCCTCTAGACAGCTAAAGCCACATGAGAAGAACTATCCGTCACATGTGATTTCTCAGACCGAGGTTGAGATTCAGCCAGACATGACTTCTGATGAAGAACCGGTAAAGATTCTAGCTCGAGAGGTAAAACAATTAAGGAACAAAAGTATTGCACTTGTGAAAGTACTATGGAATAGACATGGCGTAGACGAGGCTACATGGGAGCCCGAAGAGGCTATGCGAAAACAGTACCCAAATCTCTTCACATGTAAGATTTTCGGGGACGAAAATCCCTAAAGGGGGGAGAAATGTACATCCCGAAATAGGGCCTAAATGGAATAGCAGTTTCGAAACCACAAATCCGAGGTAGAAAAATTTATTTTATTATCATTTTAAGGTCTATGGCATGATTGTGTGAAAATTTTGTTTAGAAATTTCATCGATAGAGGGTCCAATTTGATATTTAGGACTATATTGCAAAAGCTGTAAAATGTGTGTTCTAGTTCACAAAGGTATTAAGTACTTGTGAGTAATGGGTTTTTAAAGTGGAGGTCCTTGGATAGTAATTAGACCATTATACTTGTTTGGACAAAAATACCTAAAGGAAAATAAAACACCATAGTTTTTAATTAAGGGCATTTTGGTCATTTAGTTATTAAAATGAATTAAAAGCCAATTTTTGTCCATCTTCTTCATTAGGCTGAAATTTCATGGTTTCTCCATAGCTAGGGCTTGTTCCAAGCTTCCAAGCTCCATAGTAAGTGATTCCAAGCCCCGTTTTTAATGTTCTTTACGTTTTTGGAGTCCCGGTAACTTGATTAAGCTTATTCTAGCAATAATTCAACCTAGGGTTCATATTTGGAAAAATACCCATAGGTGAAATTTGTGTATTTTGGTGTTTTATGATAGAATATGAGGTTTTAAATTATGTTAGACAACTTGTGCTACTCGGTTTTAAGTGAAAACGAGTAAAAGGGCTTAATCGGTAAAAATACCTAATAGTCATAAGTACATGTTAGACTGAGAATTTGATGTTGTCATAGAAGGGAAAAATGATCAGCATGTCATAAAACATAAGAAAATAGGATGAAGTTTAATTTCTGAGCCTTGGGGAAAAAGTGTAAATATGTAAAAGTTTAGGGGTAAAATTATAATTTTGCCAAAGTTTGGGTCAAGGACTGTTTTAATAAATGTGAGTATTAAATAAGCTAAATTTTTTTTATTATAGATCAAGAAGAACAAAATCCGGAGTTAGACCGGGAAAAGAAAAAGATAGTGGACTAAATCGATATAGTTGATCATATTTTGTTTCGAGGTAAGTTTGTGGTAAATAAATGCAATATTCTATTATTTTATACTAATTTTGTTAATTTCCAGCATGTGTATATTTATTTTATGAAATTATTCAAAGAAGACTCAAGCATGAATTGACGGAGAAGTAATTTCAGAAAGTCCCAGTTGAACCTTAGGAATGTGTAGGATACAAATGTCATGACATTAGAGTTTAAGGATACCATGTAAGACCATGCCAAGGCATGGAAATTGGTAAGGTTTCTAAGGCAAGGAAATCATGTAATACCATGTCAAGACATGGCATTGATAACTTACTATAAGGCAAAGGTCCCATGTAAGACCATGCCAAGGCATGGCATTGGTGAGTTCATAAGGCAAGGATACCATGTAAGACCATGTCAAGACATGGCAATGGTAAGTTTCAAAAGGATACCACGTAAGACCATGACAAGTTATGGTAATGGTAAGGTACCCGCGTATCCTTAGTATTCCAAGTGGTTCAACGGGAAAATTTAAAGAGAATATCAAGGTAAGGTAAGGTAAGGTATGGTAAGATGAGTTATACTAAAAAGGTAAGACAAGTTCATGCTAGAAGAGCAAAGGCAAGTACACAATGTTCATGTATGCTTGATAAGGAAAAAGGTAAGTAAAATGTATTAATAAATTTGGTTAAGTAAGTAAGTATTTAAGTAAGTGAGTAAGTGAAGAAGTTTAAAATATGTCTATGACAATTAATGAAGTTGCATTAAGTAGTATCATGCCAAGTAGTAAGATAATTCTTCTGAATGTTGTTATTTATTTGCATGCAAATTTACTAAGCTTACTGCTTACCCCCTTTATTTTCCTTCTTTTTATAGTTTTGTCAAGCTAACTTGGGGATCGTAAAGTACGTCGGAGGTCTGGGCACACTATCACGAGGATTATTTTGGTATAGCTAGACGTTTCTTTTTGAGTATGGCATGTATAGCATCGTAGCCATCTTGTGTGTATGATCTTATGATATGGCTGATGAATGGTATGTAAATGATTGATAATGATTAGCTGTTGGAATGGCTAATCAAGGACATGTTTGGTGTTATATATGCCTAAATGCTAGTTATTCCATGGAAATCATGAATAAGGTGAAATTAGCTTTAAAACAGTATCGGACAGCAATAATGAAGTGAATTTGAAAAATAACTAAAAATAGTAGAAATGGATTTAGATAGTGAATGAGATATAGAATTAAAGCTTGATGAGTCTATTTTCATATGGATGGAACAAAACAGGTATATGAGTGATATTTTATGAGATATTTGAATTTTTGTGAAACAGGGCCAGAGCAATTTCTGGATCCCCTGTTCTGACTTTGAAAATTCACCAAAAAATTGTACAAAGATAATTAGAAGTCATGCTTTACATGTACAGATTTATTATTGAGTCTAGTTTTATGAGAAACAAACGGAATAATAATTGAAACTCTGTACAGTGAGATATTTAATTCGTAATACACAGGGGTCAGAGTAGTCGAACCCTGAAACATGGGAGACTTTAACTAATAAACTGTACTAGTTTGCCTAACCAAAAATTCTATAAAAAATTTATTTGATAGTTATATGAGTCTAGTTTTAGGGAAAATTTACGGAATTGGATTTTGAGTTTCTTAACTCGAGATATGAATTTTTAAGCGACTGTGATGCAGTTAGCCAGCTTGTCTGGAATTTCTAAAATAAATTGTTTGAGCTGTTTAATTAATGAATTAAGTCCATTAACACCTCGTGCTCGACTCTGGCGACGGTCTTGGGTTCGGGCCGTTATAGTATTCGTTAAAGTTTTTCCTTCTGCAGGCTTTTTGATACCTACCTCAACAATTTGCCAATACTCCTTTGACCACAGGAAATTTATCACCATACTCCAATAGTCATAGTGACCATCAAAATGGGGAATGACTGCTTGAACAAAACTACTTCCCGAGGCCATAGGTGAAGCCTTTTCTAGGCTAACAAGAACAAACCTGGCTCGGATACCACTGTTGCACTAATAAGTAGGGAAAGAAAAAGCTTTTAACTCATTTTTATTGAATTGATGAACAACTTCAAATGGTTCTAGCCTTTTACAGATTTTACAATAACTAAAATTAGTAAGTTCAAAGCTAAAAATAACAAAACTAAATACAAGAAAAATCCTCAACCATATTTTGTAATTCCTAATTTTTTAGGGATGATTTATTTACCAAATATAAAAATATCTTAACACATATTATTTAAAAAAAATTAAACATGAATAATATTTTATCAAATTAAAATATTAAAAATTATTAACTATGTTAATATATTAAAAGTGATATTATTATTTAACAAAACTTATCATATCCATTTTCATTAAGAAAAACATAATTTCATTCCTATAATTTATTCTTACCTATTATTATTGTTAAATATATATACACCATACATATTTACATATCCTATTGAATTTAAAATTACTCTTTCCCCAAAGTTTTAATTTAAAATTTTATGCTTTATACCATATTTGTTATTTAAAAAACCTCTCTAACCTTAATTAACAAAAAAATATTAAATAATATAACATTTAAAGACACATCTAGCCTATTAAATATGAATGTAACTTCTTCATTTTTTTTAACCTTAAAAATGTGTAAAATTCAAAAGTATTCAATTTACAAAATTGATTATACAATAGCATTTATGATTGGTTTTGATTCTATAAATTAACATCTTTCAAAATTTTAACTTATTTGGAAAAATGAATAATCTATTAATTGCAAATGATAATATCGTTTGAATTGTTCATTATATATATTTTATATAAAAATTATTATTTTATTATTTTTAATTTTGTAAATATTATTAAAAATTAATGTGCAATTGAATATTCGAAATTCAACCCATGGAAGAATGATCTAACCCTAAATAATTAACTAATTAATTTAATCATATATAGAATAAATAACCTGTAATATCTTTGTTCTCTTGTGTTAACAAGCTAAAAAGAGCCATATATATACATGATAGGCGTGGAAAATAAGCCACTCAATAAATCTATGTAAATCCTTTTCTTTTCTTTCGGCTACTAAGATGTTTCAGTTAGCCAGGTTGTCTCTTGTCTGCCCATGGATTCAGCAGTAGTTTGAAAGGTTGACCTATACAGGTATCTCCGGATCCACGCTTATTTTCAACTCCTCGAAGCATTTTGTCGCTTACTACGCCCTTCCTCGTCTATGGGTACCTAGGTATCCACCGTAAGCCTTTCCTTGTTTGAACCTCGCCCTTAACTTTACTTTAATTTAAGGCTATGCCATCCGAAGGTGCTACTAAATGAAATGGAAGGATCTTATCAACGTCCATGAATGATGACTTTTAGAACAAATTTCTTAACTTCTTTCTTAATAAATTTACTAAATATAATATTTACATAACTAAATATATTATTTACATATTTGACAGATTTTTGCATATCCTAATATATTCTCTAACTTATTTTCTAATACCTCTTCAAGTTGGTACATGAAGATTACAAACCGCCAACTTGCGTAGAAGTTACCCACAATGTTGTGTCCCTAATGTCTTAGTGAAGATATCAGCTAGTTGCTCTGAGCTGCAAACATAAATGATATGAACATGTTCTTGTTGAATCTCATGACAAATAAAATGATAATCAATTTCAATGTGTTTTGTTTGCTCAAGAAACACAAGATTTGGACCAATATGTAAGGTTGCTTGACTATCATAATACAACAACATAGGGTCAGAGTGAACAACACCGAGAGACAATAAGAGACCCTTTAACCTTTTTAGCTCACAAACAATTGTAGCCATGAAATGATACTCTGCTTTAGCAGAAGATCTCGACATTGTATGTTGCTTTTTATTCTTCTAGGAAATAAGAGAGGTGCTTAATATAACAAAATACCCAATGAGAGATCGTCGCATTAAATGACAACTCCCTCAATCAGTCACAATAAGCATATAGTTGTAGATCACAATCAGCTCATAGAAGTATTCCTTGTCCAGGACTTCCCTTCAAATAACAAACCATGTGCAAAACTACTTCCTAGTGAGCTTCCTTGGTTGATGCATAAAGTGTGCTAAGATATGGACACTGTAAGACAGCTTAGGTTGAGTAAGAGTCAAATAAATCAGTCTTCCCACCAATCTCTGTTACTTCTCTGAATCTTTTAATAGCACACTCTCTGCCAAGGCTAAATGATAATTTTGTTCGATGAGAAAACCAGATGGTTTAGCACCAATCGCTCAACTTCACTAATAATATCCAAAGCATATTTGCTTTGGTAAATAAAAATCCCTTTGTGATTTCATGCCACCTCTACACCCAAAAAATATTTCAATGTCCCCAAATCTTTCATGCGAAAACAGAATCTTTGAACTTCTGAATGGCAACACCATTATTTCCCATAATAACAAGACCTTCAACATACTCCAATATACTCAATTGTACCTTGTCCCAATTCAAAAGTAAATAGTGAATAGTAAGACTGAGATTGAAGAAACCCATACCACTTTAATGTAGTTGTCAACTTTGTAAACCAACATTGAGGGGCCTTTCATAACCCATAAAGTGATTTACGTAATCTACAGACTTTCTCAGCCTGTTGAGTGATAAAACCAGGAGGCATCTTCATGTACACCTCTTATTCTAAATCTCCATGCAAGAATGCATTATGAACATCCATTTGATGAAGTTTCCCTTTTTTTTGGTTGCTACCACAAAAAAAAGTACTAACGGTTTTTGCTATAGGGGCGAAGGTCTCATTGTAATCAATTCCCTCAATCTAATTATTGCCAAGAATCACCATTTGATTTTATAACGTTCAATTGACCCATCAGAATTACATTTGACCTTGTAAACCCATTTTCTCCCTATAGCTCACTTTCTTGGTGGTAAATCTTCCAAATTCTATGTCCCATTAGCCTCAAGAGCCTCAATCTCTTTTGTCATGGATTCTTTCAATGGAATATCTTTTATGAGCTGAACATATGAAGTAAGCTCCCTTTCGAATGTCATAGTTGCTAAAAAGAACGATGTTTTGGAGAAATTTTGTCACAATTTACATAATATGCTATAGGATAGATGATACCTGGTGACAAAATTGGTTTGGATGAACATGTAGATGGGTTTATTTGTTACACAGTATCTGTCACAAAATCTCACAGTCGAGTAGAAACTTCTTTTGTTCAATGGCCACGCCCAAATTGTTCTTGAAAAAATTCACCCGAGAATTCAGTGATACCCCCTTGTTGTTGTTATCACATTGAGTCACAGTTGAATTCTCAAGTGCCTCACTTTCTTCATCCTCATTCAAGTCACCATCAGCATGGTTGGTGATACAAAAAAGAGCTGTACTAGATCAGGTCGTGCACCCTCCTTACCAACATCAATAAATGGAAATTCATATTTAGATAATGCAACATCTCTCAATACAAAATACTTTCCTGTATCAAGATCATAAACTCTCCACCCTTTTTTTCCAAAAGTATATCCTACAAACACACAATGTTGACTTCTGCTAGAAAACTTGTCTTTCTCTTTATTCAAGTTCTGAGCATAACAAAGGCACCCAAAAGTTTGAATATGATTATAACTATAAGGTATACCAAACAAGATCTCATAAAAATCCTTCCTCCTAAAAGTTTAGAAGGTGTTCAATTGATCAAATATCCAGTCATCAAAACACATTCTCCCCCAAACTTGATGAGAAGATTGCCCTAAAATCTTAAAACTCTAGCCATATTTAAAATTTGGTTATGCTTCTTCTCAACACAACCATTCTGTGGAGGTGTTTCTACACATGAAGTCTAATTTAAAATTCCACTTTTAGAAAAAATAGCCTTCCAAGCATGCAATTTCAGTCCCATTTTCACTTCTAATTACTTTCACATCTTTATGAAATTGTCTTATAGTTATAGTAAAGAAATTACGCATAACAAAGAACACTTCTATTTTTTCAGTCAACAAATATATCCATACACCCCTAGAAAAATCATCGACAATGGTTAAAAAATACGAAGCACCACAAGAACCATTAACACGATAAGGTCCCCACAAATCACAATGAATTAATTCAAAATTTTCATTTGCTTTAATGAAATTAGAAAAAAAAAACTTTTCTTGTTTGCTTAGCTCTCTCAAACAAATGTCACATGGTTTTTTCTTCACCAAACTATTACTAGTTTTTATCTGGGACAAAGATTCTACTATTTTTGCAAATGGATGCCCCATCCTCCTATGCCATAATTTAAATGAATCTACATAACTAGCCTTGCATGTAATGGCCTAAATTCAAAGTAATCGGAACAGTGGTTTCATAACCACAAATCTGATTTAAAGAGAAACTTATTTCAATATTTTTGCATGAAAATTGATATCATAGGAAAATCGTATGAAAATATTGATAGAAAAAATTTACAGATTTAGTGGTTAGTTAGAAAAAGAAATTATTGAAGAAATTGGGTAAAAACAAGGTATCGGGACCTCTATCTCGTAAAACCGAGTCGAAAATAATTTTATAAATATTTATGAAATGTTAGTAATGTGGTATTAAAATTTCGTTAGGAAATTTTAATGTTTGGGTAGTCAATTAAATGAAAAGGACTAAATTGTAATAGGTGTAAAAGTTGCTAGAATGATTAAATAGCTTAAGAGTCTAATGAGAAAGGATTTAAAAGGAAATTAGACCCAAAATTTATTTGGGCTGGACGGAAAGGGCATGAAATCAACAGGAAAATTGATAAATTAAGGGCAAAATTGGAATATTGCAAAATTAACTAAATAAAACTCGGACTAAATAGGAAATATCTAGATTTCTCTTCATTTCTCTTCAATTCCAGCAGCTAAAAGTGCCATAGGACGGTTCTCTAAGCTGGTATTTCATAATTTTTGGACCAAGCGAGTTAATCCTTGTCTTTTTCTTGTAATTTTTGTGCTTCTAAGACTTTTACAACTAGGTCCTACTATTAAATTCATTAGTTTTTTATTTCATGGATGAAATTGAAAGTCACCATGGTTGAGTGTTGTAAGTTTATGATGAAATAGAATGAAATTAAAGCTTTAATTTGTTTATTAGATGATTTTATTAGGTAATTTCAATAGAAATTGATTTTTAGGACCTAATTGTGAAAATGCTTAGAATTAAAGTCTATTGCTGAAATTCTGATTCCTAAAGGTTTTAAACTAGTTTAAGGTGATAGAATAAAATGTTAATTTATAAAAATCAGCTCAATTAAGAGGCTAATTGAGTAGGGACGAAATTATCATTTATTAAAGCTTAGGGGAAAATGGTAATAAACAGCTTGCACAAAAACAGTTTGGACAGCAGCAGTAGACTAACTTTGAAAAATCACCATAAATTGTAGAAATTGAATTAGAAGATGAACAAAATATGAAATTAAATATTATTGATCTAGTTTCTCATAGAAGAAATAGTGTAAGCAATATATTTGTAAATTTTGAGATATAATGAATTTTGTGAGACAAGGTCAGAATAAATTCGAGTTCCCCTGTTCTGACTTTTAAAAATCATAAAAAATTTAATAAAAATAATTATGGGCTTAAATTTATATGTATAGAATTCTGAATGAGTCTATTTTTAAGATAAACAAACAAGAACATCATTTGAATCCTGTATGAAGAGATAATTAATTTTTAGTGAAGAAGGGCCAGAACTGTCAGACAGCAGAATAGGGGTTACTTTAAAGAATAAACTATACTTATTAGCTAAACCAAAAATTCTGAAAATTTTATTGTAAGAAGATATATGAGTCTAGTTTCAGGTAAAATTAACGGATCTTAATTTTGAGTTCCATAGCTCGAGTTATAAATAATTTAGTGACTATGACTCAAATAGACAGCTTTGAATAAACTATAAATAATAATAGTTGAATTATAGAGAATGTTGCATATGAACATGAAATGTATTAAATTGATAATTAAATTTATTTATTTAGATCCAGAAGATTCAAATACGAAGCTAGATCAAGGAAAGGAAAAACTTCAGGATTAGTAGATTTTTTTTTACAAACAAGTATCAAGCTAAGTTCATGTAACTTGAATTATATTCTTAAATGCTTAAAATGTATGTTATTGATGTGAATATGATTTGAAAGTTCATTGTATGAAAATTTATGAAACATTGATATATTTGATAAAAAGGGGAAGAAATCCCAGTTGAATGAAAGTAAATTTGGATGGATCTCTGAAAAGGAATTGACGGTAAAAAGGATCTAACTCGGACGGGTGATCCTATCAAGATATAGCCCTCCCAAAAAATATGTGTAAAATGGATTTAGCCCAGACGGGTAATCAGAATTAGGGTCTAAATTTAGCCTGGACTGGTAATTCAGATCCAAACTCATTAGAGTAATTGTCATTGCAGGGGATTTAGCCTGGACTGGTAATCCCGACAATACTCTATGAGTTTATATTGCAGGGGATTTAGCCTGGACTGGTAATCCTGCTGCAAGGTTGAGGTTCGCCAGAGTGTGCTCTCTGAAATGGAAATGTGCGCACATGAATATGAATTGACGGACCCATCAAAATTTCGATAAATTCAACGGGATAAATATGGAAAAATAATAAGGAAATGGAAATTATGATATTGATGACATCAATCATGGTATATATTATTGGTACATGGAAATTATTGTACTAACTTGAATGTTGAGTTTGTGCATATTAGGGTAATAATGCATTGAATGGATATATGAATGTTTATTGTATTGTATTGAAAATATTAGGTAAGTATAATTCTTGTTACATGAGCTTACTAAGCACAAAGTGCTTAACCCGTTTCCTTTTTCCCTATTTTGTAGTGTTAAGAGCTCGGAGGTCGGATTTGGTTAGAGACACATCACACTATCAACCTCAGGATTTCGGTATATAAAGAAACTTTATTTTGGAAATCAATGGCATGTATAAGCTAATAAAGTAAATGATTCTGTGAAATGAATGTAGAATTAGTCATTGGTATAGCTAACAAATCTTGGTTTTGGGTATGTGATGACGTTATTTTATAAATATGCATGAATTTATCTTGAAAATATGTTGAATTGGATTGGTTGATATGGATTGTTTTTTGTTTAAAATTTCAGGGAAGGTTAGATATCTATAAAGGGGTTATATTGAGTTAAAAAAAATTTAATTCGTAAACTCCGATAATACTTCGTACCCTTTTCCGGCAAGGAATACGGGTAGGGGTATTACATTGCATGCTTGGACTGATACTCCCGACTTCAGATAGTAAAGCCCATTGCATTGTTCACCTGCTCCAATCACCATCCTTGAGGTGTGGTCCTGTATAACACAAATTTTATTAGTAAATTGGATATCACAATTAGAGCCATGAACTAACTGTGACACAAATATCAAATTGCAATTCAAATTTGGAACATAGAGAAATTGTCCAGTTTGATATGTTTTCCAAACAAACCGATCTCTCCTTCACGCCATTACCTCCTCGCCATTAGGCAATCCAATTGGATATGCCTCAATTTCTTTCAAATTTGTTAAATATTTTAAAATACCTATCATATATTGGGAAGCACCCGAATCAATGATCCAACTCAGATTATTCTTACCACTTAACTTTTCACTAGTACTTAATTTGCATATGTTCAACAAATTGAGAAACAGTGTCCATTGTTCAGCTGTCAAGGCCCCAAAAGCTGTACTTTCTCCTGTAACTACCATTGATGATGATGGTTGTCTAATTAAATGAGTTATATTCACCTTTGACGCATTACTGCACCATGTCCAATCCCTTTGGATCGGTCACCCCACCATTTTGGATATCCAATGAGCTGGTTTTAGAATCATGTCCCTTTGTTTTGAAATATGAGCAAACAATTGATTTGTCTCTTGTTTCTATTTTATACTTTCGGCCTCCTGTATTGTCCTGCACTATAAAACTCACAACTTTTCCATGTTCCTTCTTCCATCATGAATTTTTTTTTAATGCATTCTTCTTGGCACACCAATGAGTATGTCTTGTTTAAGTTTGACAATAAATTTGTGCTCAGAATATTGGAATGAACAACTCTATATAGCACATCTTCTAACCCTATTAAAAACTGATGGAGCTTTTTTTCTTCTTGTTTCTTATTAAGTTCAACTGCAATATTACAATTGTATTTTCCACAGTGAAATATGGAATTTGCTCATAATTTACAAGTTCTTCCTATAGTTGTTTCAATTTCCCATAATAAGTCACCTATAGTTGTTTCAATTTCCCATAATAAGTCACAATTGGAAAACCTCTCTATTTGTAGTTGGCAAGTTCTGCGTTAATCTATTGACCATGAGGTCCATTAGCAATAGAGAATCATTTTTTGATATCATCCAATAAATCCTTTACAATCTCCATGTGAATTATGGTAGATTGCAGGGTTGGCTCGATTGTGTTGAGCATCCAAGAAACCAATATAGAATTTACAGTCTACCAATCCTTCAATTTAGAGGAATCATTATCAAGATGTTCAATCATTCCATAAATGAATTTGAAAACGAAGTTTGCATCTCTCAAGTCTATTCATCATAGTTGTCTCCTTTCAATTGCACTTGAGTAATTATATTACCAAGATTATCACTCGAAGTCAACATGTAGGGAGAAGCGCTCGCTATTCATGGCAGTTTTGTTTTTCTCTTGCTCTTGTACCATGTATGAACTTTTGAGAGGAATATATTTCTTCTCTTATGTTAACAGGCCAAAAAGAGCCATATATATACATGATAAGCGTGGAAAACAAGTCACCCAATAAATCTATGTAAAATCCCAAACTTCTAGAACAAAACCAGACTTTTAGGACAAATTTCCTAACTTCTTTCATGATAAATGTCTTAAATATATTATTTACATATTTGACAGTTATTTACATATCTTAATATATTCCCTAACTTCTTTTCTAATATATAACAATAATATTTAAAATATAAATAATTAATATTAATATTCAAATCATGATGAATTTTAATATTGTTTTAATGTTATAAATTCTTAAAATTAAATAACACAAATATAACATATTCTACATTAGTTAAATATTCCTAAAAGTATTTTTAATTAAATTTCTTTTTCAACTTATTAATGAATTTAAAGAAAAATTAAAATTATAAAAAATTTTATAAATTTATTTCTTAATTGTAGTTAGAATTGTAAGGTCCTATATCTTATTTACTATATTGTATTAAATTGTGTTTAACATAAAATAAACTTAATAATAGTTAAATTATTTTTCCTTGAAATTTTATTTTTTATACAATAGTAGGGATAGGGATGGCAGTAACATGATTTGAATCTATGCCAAACAGGTTCTAACAAGAGCTTTAACTACTACTCCATTCAAATCAACACTTCAAAAAATTAATTTTTGTAATAATTTTTATATATTTCACTTCTACCTATAACATTATCCATATAATAAAAAAAATGAGTGAACTATTTTTTATTTTTTTGCAAGTAAAATTTATAATTTTATATTATTTAAAACTTTATTTTATTTCAAAATAAATTATTAAGAACTTTATTTCTAAAATTAAAAAGTATTGTATATATTACTTTTAAATTTAAAAAAAAAACTTTAAAAATTATTTAAATTTTAAAAAATATTTTAAAAATTTTTAAAATTATTTCTAAAATTAAATTTTATTAGATATATATTATTTCTAAAATAAAAATAAACAATTATTTAAAAATTTATTTCTAAAATTTTAAAAGTATTAAATATATATTATTTATAAATTTTAAAATTTAAGATTATTTAAAAATTTATTCCTAAAATTAAAATTAAAATTTAAAAAATAAAAATTATTTTAAACTTTATTTCTAGACTTACTATATAATATATATTAATTTTTTGAATCATTAATATATATAGACATATTATAACAAATTTATCTATCAAATTTCCTTTTTAATAATTAAAGCATGAGTCATATTTATAATATTACAAATATATTATTTTTTAAAAACTTAAATTAATTTGTTTATATCTTTTAAATATTATTTCATCAATAAATTTAATTAATATGTAATTGTTTAAATAATATCATTCATATAAAATAGCACGAAAATACAGTAATAATATTAATTTGACAATTTCGGTCTGAAATAAATTTTCCTTTTGAAAAATTTCCAAACCAAATATTTTTAAGCTTGGTGTTAAAAAAAATCTAAATATTCCAATGCTTCTTTTTAAGAAATTACTCTACAATCAAACAAATTGATGCTCCCAACATTAACTACGTATTTTTATGGGTAAAAAAAACATAAATGTAAATATTTGTATTCTTCTTATTCAATATTCTTATGCTCTTTTCTTTTTATTTAATTATAATAACAAAATAAAAATCGAACAACAAATGTAATTAATACAATTTGAATCCAAGTCACACTTTAGATAATAAACACTCTGATCATCAAGTCATTATATGGGATTTCAATACTCCTTTTAAATCATGCATTATCATAGAAATTAACACTCTATTTTTTTGGTAAAAAATTTAAGTTTAAATATTTGATTTCAGCCTTTGCCATACTATATTTTCCTTAGTTATATGGCTTGGTAATATGTCTCTCCAGCTTATAAATAGCTCCCATGCAGGAAGGAAAACCTAAATCAGACTTAAAGGTTGAAGTATTTTAGCATTGAAATAATTGAATTTTTTTTATTTTTTTTATGTCATAAAACTTATATAACTAAGGTTCGCCAGTTATATAAATTGATTTTAAATATTATTCATGTTCGATTATTATTATTATTATTATTATTATTTGAATCAAAGGCTTAATGGAGTTCAAAGAAACAAAGGGTATCAAGGAAACTAATGCTTCAACATGAACTGAAATATATATATTTTTGGTCAAAAATTTATTATTGTTTTGATTGTTTTTTTCATTAACTACTTTTAATTCTACAATTATATTTTATATAATTGATTCAATTGCATGATAAATCCTCTTCTGAAAACGAAGCACATAAGGTGTCGAATATAATATTTATGTTATCTTATATTTGTTCCCGAAATGCAATGTAATAATTTTTTTATAATTATTATTAAAGAAATCTAGATATAATTCCTTCTTAATAAAAATTAATTATTGGATTCATTTCAGTAAATATTTTAAAAAAAAAATCTAAATATAATTCCCTTGAACACCTAATAGTATTGTTTTTTAATTTAAAATAACCATTTTAGAATTTCATATGCAACGATTTTATTTTAAAATTAATTGTATTGTTGATTCCAATACATTAATTATATGAATGGCCCTTTTTTTAATATATAAATTTTCATATTTAGATAAATTTGCTTAGACAATAATTGTATAGTTGTTATACAATAATTAATTTCAAAACATTAACATATTGATAATAACAATTACATTTTCCCTTCCATTATGTTCATAATAAAATTAAACTCGCACAAAGTAAAATATATTTAAATACCACAAGTTACAAATAATTAAATATATGAACATTTCTAATTTGCAAGCTTTGATAGTCCAAAATTTTTAAAATATTTTATAAATGCTCATTTAAGTCTTCGTAATTATAATTTCTACGAAAATTTATTTAAATTTCAATTATGTAATTTCATTTACAAAATATATATATATATTAATTTTAATCAAATCACAATTAATGACAGTTATTAAAATATTTCACAAATCTAATTTTTTTTTTTAAGGATGCAGAATTAATGGAACTTTTAATTTTGTAAGAATTTTTATACTTCTATTCTCATCCTTACTAAAATTATACTAATTATTACTTTGAAATATATATTTTCCTACGTTACCATTTCGAATAAAATTTATTTATATTCTAATTATATAATTTTAGGAGCTAATTTATAATGCAGTAAGTGAAAGAATCTGGTTGTAGCATTTCTGGGTTGCTTGGTCTTCTCTCACCCATAATTATACGGTCTTATAAACAAGCTTACTTAAATAACGAAACACGGGGTATTAAATGGTGACAATTACAATACAACTCTCTAACCAAACAATATCTTTGATCAATTATAGACTACCCGTAAATGGAATTACAAAATGTATTTAAAAGAAAAAAAAATGTAATAATTACTTTTAATATAAAATCTCAAACAATAGACATTTAAGCAATTTGTATTCAACAATTAGTATTCTAAGAGGTTATATTTCAACAACTAAATTTTTCATGTACATATATATAACAATGGTTTCCTAAGATCCACACAGAGAGCCATTCAAGCAAATCTTCTCCTTTTTGTATTTTCCGTATGCTCGTCAATTTTAAAAACTCATAGGAGGAAATCCGAATAATAACTTTCCGGCAAACCAAGCAGCCTAATCCAAACAACTTGGATGTCAACTTCATTCTCAGACGTCGAAAACGCAGGCGACCATAGGCGAACAGTCAAGTATTGACCAAAAATCACCCAAGGTTCACCCATTAAAACCTTATTATAATCTACTTCATCATGAAAACGAACAAGGTAATAGTCATTTTCCAAGTCCATGAGTTGAAGAGGACTTAGGGCTCCACAACATCGAAATCTTGTTGAGCAATACATTGAAGCCAATCCTTCATCCTAAAAGCTTGACGATTATAGTCCTCGCCATTTTCCTTTTAATGTATTTATGGACCCTTTCTAAAAACGTAATCAACGAGATTCCATCCATCATTTCTGTGACTACGTCCCCTTCTTGGAGATCAAAATCCTCTTCCGTCTTATTTGATTGATCAAAAGAAAAAGAGGATCCCATCAAAGTTGACTTGTAAGACGCCTTGGCCGCGCCAATAGCCGGTACCTACAGCCCATTTTCATCGACTGTTTGGTCATCTGTGTCCGGTGGCACATTCAGCCGCCAACGTACTTCTTCATTACCCGACCAACGCCACTGTTCAACACTGTATGATTAGACCCACCACAAACTCCACCGTAGGCAGTGTGTCATTCATAATCCTAATTTTTTTTTCAGTTATGTTATGTTATTTAACTCATCACTTATAATATTTATATTAATAAATTGATTAAAGTATTGATGCATATGATAAGTTTAATAATAAATTGTTCAGTATATTGTTTAAGATAATAAATAATTCTACAACAAATTTAATTGTTAATATATATATATAATAAGTTTAATTTTGGTAAAAGTTTTATTAATATATAGACTAATTCCCACTGTTAAAAAAACTGATTAATATGTAATCAAATCGAATATCTAGCTTTCAAAAAAAAAGAACTGAAATCAGGAGCCTGTTATTTTGCACGTCTGTCCGCTCTTTTGCATGTTTTCCTTTCAGTTTTTTGCTGTTGTTGACTGTTTTGTTTGGATCTGTGGAGATTCTCCTTGAGTTTCGTACATCATGGAAGAGAATCTGGCTAGGTTAAATATTGATGATGCTGAGGAAGTGGTGTGGGAAATCCCCATTAACGAGGAGTTTGAGTCCAGTTTTGATCTTTTTTTGGTGGGTAGTTTTTCTACTGCCAGTGCGGTTAAGTTTGAGGCCATGCAGAACACACTTTCTAATATTTGACATCCAATTGGTGGCGTGAATTTTGGAGAAAAGAGTTTCCTTTTTCAATTCTTCAATGATGTTGATTTGCAGAGGGTTGTTGATGGTGGTCTATGGACATGATCAATAATCATCTTTTAGTGTTCCATCGTTTAGAAAAGGGAGAAGATCCACTTCAAGTCCCTCTTTTTTTGGTTGATTTCTGGGTACAAGTTGATGACCTTCCAAATGTTTAATGAATCTATGGCAAAGTAATTTGGTAAGTTTCTTGGCAATTTTTGTAGCCTATGACCCTAATCCTGTTTCTCATAGACTTAAGGGTTTTATGTGACTTAGAATTGCTTTGGATGTTCGAGTACTATTGAAACGAAGGAAAAAAGATTCAAACTATCTGGGGATCATTATGTTTATGCTCGTTTTATGTACGAATGTTTATCTCTTTTTTATTTTTTATGTGAGCGGCTTGGTCACAGTGAAAACTGCTACCCTTTATGTGCTATGCAGGGGGCTCAAGATTTACCATTATAATGGAATTTGACGATTAAAACCGCGTCGCGTAGGGCGGTGGTGGCTCACAACCGTTCGTCATTTTATGGACAGTGAGCAAAGTGGAACCCTAAATTAATGATAGTTTTATTTTGTGTTTTAATTAAATTTAGTTTTAAAGGTTTTGGGTTTGGGGTTTAAATTTTTTTAAAATTTTAAAATTTTATAAAATACTAAATTAACTTTCTAAATATTTTAAATTTATAATAATTATTATCACAATTAAAGGTTCACAGTCGTCCATCACTTTGTGAATTGGGAGTCAAGTGAAACCTTAAATTAATCATAATGGTTTGAAACTTTAAATTTGTAGGTATTTTGTGGTTGTCAAATTTTAGTGATGGTAATTGATTAATAGTATAATTGTATTGGAACTGGAATTTGAGTATTATCATGAGCTAGATTATCTTCTAGGAGATTATGTATGTGGTTTTAAGTCTTAATCCATGCATATATAATTAATGGTTATGTCTAGCTAATGAGCCAGACAGAAAGAGCAATATACTACGGATTGATTGATTTACGTCAATAGTGAAACTTGGCTTAAGAAGTTGAGTTCAATACCGTGGAAGTATACGGTGGGTAAACATCAAAGCCTTGACTTGTGTTAAAACATATAAGCAAAGGCATTCGGCTAGAAATAGCTTGATGATGTTATAAGAGTTACAGAATTTAATGCTGCATCGGAGAGGGAAAAAGTTGCCTTGGGGATGAATCAAAGGTGGAGAAACAACTCTTATTTATAGTAAAACAAAATCTTCACAATTTTATACTTTTTAGATATGAGATTGTGCTATTTCAATAAGTATTGAATACATTGCACAAAATGATTATTCCAACTAAAGATTTAATAATATGAGTAAACCTATGCTTATAAGTCAGAAGGTTGTTTTTTATGAGAAATTGTTGGCAGTAAAGCATGTGTGTGAGCAGCTCAACTAAAATTTGAAGAGTTACGTTTAAATTTTCATTGCATTGCCTCATTTGGCTCTCTATAACCACCACCAATGTCCCCTCCCATCATTTGTCACCGTCATAAACTCATCTTATCATCCAATGTCTCAAAAATATAAAAGAGTTGGAGAGATATTGAAATCATTCCAATTGCATATAAGTATAGGAAAATATATAGATATGGAAATGCTTTGTAACTCCAAACCAATTTAAGAAGTCTATTTTGACTACCTAATTCCAACGACACAACCTCAAGTTTTTAATGAACTACATAGCATGGTATAATTAAGGAACTGCATCATAGACCCATTGAATTTAGAATTTCATTATCAGTTCCTTAATTTTTACACTAATCCATCAGAGTATAGGCTAATAAATTATCAAATTTCGGCATCTACTGACATTGTCCCAACATCCAAAACAAACTTAAAGAAGTATATAATTATCATGTAAAAGAAAATCATCAAAGTATCTACCTCTCTCAACTCCTACCCTTACCAAAATTTTGTCGTGGGATGGTGGAGTGATCTGTTTTGATAGTCGGAGAATTTACTAAAATGTTTACTTATATAGGATAATTATTTATAATAAAATTTAATTATTTTATAATTTTACATTTGATTAAATAGTGATTTAATAAATAGTATATAAAAAAGCAAAGCAATAAAAATTCCAATACTGCCTAATCCTTAGTAGCAAATTAAATAACAAAAAACATAATCTACAAAGCAATGGTACTTAATCTAATGTTAAATATTATATAAAAAAATCATGACATCAGTTATGATCCACAATTGATCGCCTCCGGACGTACTAACTGTGACAGCCCAAAATTGACCCTAGTCAGGAAGTGGTTTCGGGACCACAAAACCGAGTCATAAAAATAATTGATTTCCATATTCTATGCTTATTATGTGTGTACATGAGTATGTGGAAGTTTCATTCTCCAATTTTGCCAATTGCATGAGAAATTATTAAATAGGGATTGATATGAGACATGGTGAAAATATGATAGGCTAATTTAAAATGGTCTATTAATGCATGTTGTGAAAATGATGGGTTTGCATGTCAAATTACCCAAAATTTGAGCTAGTGGTTGGCCATGCTATGGGTGGAAACATGTTGGGAACATGTTGGCCTAGTGAGGTATGTAGGAAAAAATAAAATAAGGGGCATGGGCATAAAATAATGAACAGGAGTATGATGAATACAAAAAAAAAATGTGTGTAGTTGTTTCCCCCCCCCATTGCCGTGAGCTAAAGAAAAGAAAGGAGAAAATTTTTTGTTCATCCTTTCTCATCTTCATTTAGCCGAAACTAGAAAGAAAAAAACAAAGGAAAAAAATGCTCATCCTTTGGTTCATCCTTGGCCAAAAATTTTAAGGAGGAAGGAAGAAGAAAGGTTGAAGAGGTTCGGCCATGCATGTAGCTAGGCTAAGGTATGTTTGATGATGTTCCATGAGATGCATGCATGTTTTAGTTGTTAGCTTGAGTTCTACCTAGCCCATGGTCTAAATCTTGCTATGTGATGGAAATGACACTCGGCCATGGATGCATCATTCTTGGTTGATGTTTGATGTTGTGGTGATGAGGCATGAGGATGAGTTAAGATTCGGCCTAGGTGGAGTTTGTGTTAATGCCATTGCATGCTAAATATGAAGCTTGTTAATGATGCATGTGATGGTGGCTTGATGATTCTTGAACCTCCTTTTTAGCATTTTTGAGTGAGCACATATGTGCATTGGTTGCTAAATGGAGAAGAATCGGCTAGCAAGTTGTGTGCTAAGGCCGAATATAACTTTTGCATGTTAATGAGCAATGCATGTGTTAAATTGATGGAAAGGGAGAGGATGCTTTACTAGTGTGTATATGTGTGTATTAGCCAAGTTTTGAACTTGAAACAAAAGGGTGTTTAGTCAATACAAGTGACCATACTTGTAGAATGTATTAAGTGTTGAAATCGGCCCCAAAATAGACATGCATATTCGGCCAAGGGGGAAAAATTAGCTAAAATGTTGAGTTTGATTCATGATTCCGTACATATGTGACTTTAATGTCTAATGTATAAATATGGGCTAAGTGCCTTGTGTTCCTCTTTTCGATGCTCAAATGATTAAATCAATTTATTTGTTTAATTAAGCTCAAGAGCAAAGGGGAACTAAATCCGGTAAAGGGAAGGAAAAAGTGGTCGAATAGCTATCGGAATCGTTCGACAACACCCGAGGTAAGTTCTTGAGTAAAAGAGCTTAAATTATGATGTGATTAGATCATGTTTTGAGCAAATTAAAATCATGCTCTTTGTGTGGCTATTGAGCCGAATTTGCAAGAATGATAAATGTCTTGTGTTTGAGTTTTGCTAACGAAAATGAAATACGAATGGGCCATGATTTATTGTTAAATGTGCATGGTTATTTGAATGCTGTCCGGGCTAAGTCCCGAAGGCTTGTGCTAAGTGACAATATCCGGACTAAGATCCGAAGGCATTTGTGCGAGATACTAAATCCGGGCTAAGCCCGAAGGCATTTGTGCGAGTTACTAAATCCGGGTTAAGTCCCGAAGGCATTTGTGCAAGTTACTAAATCCGGGTTAAGTCCCGAAGGCATTTGTGCGAGTTACTAAATCCGGGTTAAGTCCCGAAGGCATTTGTGCGAATTACTATAACCGGGCTATGTCCCGAAGGCATTTGAATGAGGAGCTATATCCGGTTAAATTCCGAAGGTACGTGATTTGGGAATGAATGAACTTGCTGTAAAATTCCAGTTAATACTCTCGAAACATCCCAACATTGAGGTATGTTTCGTATGTGCTTGAATTTAGTTGAGCCCTTACAAATAAGTATTCGCTCAGTGGATAAACGAGCTACCGGCCTTTGGCTGAGTTGATCTTTTGTGTATGTACATAAGGGTTGATAATGTGAAGCAAGTACGATATCGTAAATTTGTGCATATGAAATTATCCGTTTAGCTATATGAATGCTATACTTTTGTTGTGCTGGAATTCCTTGCTCAAAACTTACTAAGCATAAATTGCTTACTCCGTTTCATTGCTCCTCTGTTTTATAGATTTGGTTCTCCAGCTATCGGACTCGGGATCTTGAGGTCAAAGTCGCCCACACTATCAAAGCCCCCTTTTGGTACAATTATGGTTGAACTTCGAAATGGCATGTATAGGACTACCCGTTTGTTGTGGGTCGTGGACCCTTTGGACTTGTATAAATTTTGGATAGCCATGCGAAAATGGCTTATATGTGTTTGAGTATAATGTTATAATCATTTGGTGTGGATATGCTTGACAAGGATTGGCCACGGGGATGGTTAATCACTTTCATAAATTGTGCTATTTATGCAAAAAGGGCTAGTTGAATCATGGAAACCATGAAATAGGTAAAGTCTACCTTAAAGGCAGATGCTGACAGCAGCAGTGATGTAGATTTGGAAAATCACTAAAAATAGTAGGAATGGAATTAAATAGTGAATAAATTATGTAAACAAACCTTGATGAATCTACTTTCATAGGAAAGTAACGAAACAATCATACGGACAGTACGTTAAGAGATATTCAGGTTCTCGTGAGACAGGGCCAGAACGGTTTCTGGATTCCCTGTTCCGACTTTGGAAATTCATTATAAATTAACCAGAGATAATTAGGAGTCATACCATATATGTATAGATTCCTCTCTGAGTCTAGTTTCTATAGAAACAAACGGCATCAGTATTGAAGTTCTGTTCAGGGAGATATCCAGGTCGTAATGCGCAAAGGTCAGTGTAGTCGATCCCTGTAACATGGGAGACTTTGACTAATAAACTGTACTAATTGACCCGACCAAAAATTCTAGAAAAAAATATGTAGATGGGAATATGAGTCTAGTTTCAGGGAAAAATCACGAAACTGATTTTCGATTTTTGAAACTCAAGATATGAATTTTAAAGCGACTAGTACGCAGATTGGTAGTGTCTGGGAAATTTTTTTTATAAGGGGTTTAAAGTCTGTTAACACCTCGTGTTCGACTCCGGTGTCGGTCTCGGGTTCGGGGTGTTACATTTGATTGGTATCAGAGCTACGGTTTAGTCGATTCTAGGACTACCGTAATGCGTTGGGTCTAGCTATACATGCCATTTTATGTGATTACTTGATAGTGTGGTGATTTCTGACAATTGTAAATGTGTTTATTTATAGTAATGGATCCCGATCCCGACCGAGAGGTAGCTGATGATCTTGAGAGTGTAGCGCCTGCTCCCGCACAAGGGACAGCGCCGGCGGACTCTCAACCTAATGCTAGTAACCCGAATGATGAAGCTAGACAAGCTTTCTATAGCGTGATGAATGATTGGTTCAACCAATACATTCGAACTAATACGGCTGTCCCACAACCTCCATTCCCAACTAATACCACCCCCGCACCTACAATACCTCCGGTAACTGACCAAATAAGGTCAAATAAGCCCCCAGTTGATAGAATCCGAAAACATGGGGCTACTGAATTTAAGGCTACGGATAGCGACGATGCCGAGCAAGCTGAATTTTGGTTGGACAACACTATCCGGGTACTCGATGAGCTATCTTGTACACCCGATGAATGCCTAAAGTGTACTATCTCCTTGCTACGCGATTCTGCCTACTATTGGTGGAGTACTCTGACTTCTGTTGTGCCCCGAGAGCAAGTAACTTGGGAGTTTTTCCAAACTGAGTTTCAGAAAAAGTATATCAGTCAGAGATTTGTTGATCAAAAATGGAAGGAATTTCTTGAGCTTAAGCAAGGTTCCATGTCAGTTACTGATTACGAGCGAAAATTTGTTAGACTTAGTAGATACGCTCGGGAATGTGTTTCGTCCGAGGCTATCATGTGTAAACGCTTCGAGGATGGGCTGAATGAAGATATAAAAATGTTCGTTGGCGTTCTTGAAATACGAGAGTTCGTAGTACTGGTCGAGCGAGCTTGTAAAGCCGAAGAGCTTAGAAAAGAAAAACAAAAAGTTGATGTGGGAACTGGAGAGTTTCGTAAAAGATCTTCGGGAAAGTCTCTTCAACAGGTATCGAAGAAATTTCGAGATGATGCGGGCCAGTTTAGAGGCACTTCGGGCCTTTTTAGACGAGATCGTGATCGACCCCCTGTGGGTACACAAGGCACTTCGGTCGCCAGTGTTGGGAATGAACGTCGAGACAGAATGAAATGTCGATATTGCAGTAAATGGCATTCGGGAGTTGTAGATTCCCTGACCGCTCCTGTTACAAGTGCGGATCAGTTGACCACTTCATTAAAGATTGCCCGAGGTTGTCTGAACAGAATGTAAATCAGAGTGGGAAACCGGGTGCTACCACTGCTCGAGGTAGACCATTTGGAAATACGGGCAATGCTGGTGGTGGTCAGAGAGGATCTAGAGATGCTACGACCAGATCTGAGGCTCGTGCGCCTGCTAGAACTTATGCTATACGTGCCCGCGAGGATGCTTCTTCGCCTGATGTTATTACCGGTACTTTTACACTCTTTGATACTAATGTAATTGCTTTGATTGACCCCGGTTCTACTCATTCTTACTTATGTGAAACCTTAGCATCCAGTAAGACTTTACCTATTGAGTCTACTGAGTTCGTAATTCGGGTGTCAAACCCCTTGGGTCGTTACGTGCTTGTCGACAAAGTGTGTAAGAAATGTCCCTAGAAATTTGAGGTTCCTGTTTCCCGGCGGACTTGATGCTTTTGCCGTTTGATGAATTTGATGTTATTCTTGGTTTGGATTGGTTGACCGTGCATGATGCGGTTGTGAATTGCAAGAGCAAGACTATTGATTTGAGGTGCACAAATAACGAAGTAATCCGAGTTGAGTCTACGGACTTGGAGGGGATGCCAGCTGTAATATCAGCAATGTTGGCCCAGAAATATGTAAGAAAAGGGTGCGAAGCATACCTTGCGTATGTACTTAATGACAAAGAATTAGAAAAGAAACCCGAATCTGTGCCGGTGGTTTGTGAATACCCGGATGTTTTTCCTGAAGAATTACCGGGTTTACCACCTGTTCGGGAGGTAGAGTTTGGTATTGAGCTTGTACCTGGGACTACGCCGATTTCGATAGCTTCGTATCGTATGGCACCAACCGAGTTAAAAGAGTTGAAAGCTCAGTTGCAAGAATTGACGAATAGAGGTTTTACTCGACCAAGTTTCTCACCTTGGGGTGCACCAGTATTGTTCGTGAAAAAGAAGGACGGAACCATGAGGTTGTGCATTGACTATCGTCAACTGAATAAAGTGACGATAAAGAACAAATATCCGTTGCCGCGCATCGATGATTTGTTCGACCAACTGAAGGGAGCCACAGTGTTCTCAAAAATAGATTTGAGGTCGGGCTATTATCAGTTGCGAATTCGAGAATCGGACATACCCAAAACTGCCTTCAGAACGAGATATGGTCACTACGAGTTCTTAGTGATGCCGTTTGGGCTCACTAATGCCCTGCGGTATTTATGGATTTGATGAATCGGATCTTCAGACCATATTTGGATCGGTTCATAGTTGTGTTCATTGATGACATCTTGGTCTATTCAAGAGATGAGACCGAACATGCTGAGCATCTGAGGCTAGTGTTGCAAATTTTGCGGGATAAGCAGTTATATGCTAAGTTCAGTAAGTGTGAGTTCTGGTTAAGAGAGGTTAGCTTCTTGGGTCATGTGGTGTCCGCATCGGGTATTCGAGTTGACCCGAGCAAAATTTCAGCCATACTTAACTGGAAGCCTCCGAGAAATGTTACCGAAGTCCGGAGCTTTCTAGGGCTCGCCGGTTATTACCGACGATTTGTCAAAGGTTTCTCGATGATAGCCACACCAATGACGAAGTTACTTCAAAAGGATGTTAAGTTCGAATGGACGGAGAAATGTTAGAAAAGCTTCGATCAACTGAAAACTCATTTGACTGAAGCTCCAATTTTGGTGCAACCCGAATCGGGTAAAGAGTTTGTCATTTATAGTGACGCATCCCTACTTGGGTTGGGTTGCGTATTGATGCAAGAAGGTCGAGTTGTGGCCTATGCGTCGAGACAATTGAAGCCACACGAGAGAAATTATCCGACCCATGATCTCGAACTAGCCGCCATTGTGTTTGCATTGAAAATATGGCGACATTATTTGTTTGGTGAGAAGTGCCATGTGTTTTCGGATCACAAAAGTCTCAAATATTTGATGACTCAACGAGACTTGAATCTGCGACAAAGACGTTGGCTTGAGTTGTTGAAAGATTACGAGCTTGTCATTGATTACCACCCGGGAAAGGCTAATGTGGTTGCGGACGCCTTAAGCCAGAAATCACTGTTTGCTTTGCGAGCGATGAATGTACACTTGTCTGTTCTACCTGACAATGTGTTAGTAGCTGAATTAAAAGCCAAACCATTATTGACTCATCAAATTCGTGAAGCTCAGAAAGTCGATGATGAATTGGTTGCAAAACGAGCTGAGTGTGTTCCGAACAAGGAATCGGAGTTTCAGATTGATGATGATGGTTGTTTGAGGTTTAGAAGTCGTTGTGTGTTCCAAGGAATTCGGAACTCATTCCGATGATTCTGAACGAAGCCCATTGTAGCCGAATGTCAATTCACCCGGGGAGTACGAAAATGTACAACGATTTGAAACGTTGATTTTGGTGGCATGTATGAAACGAGACATCTCCGACTTGTTTCGAGATGTTTAATATGTTAACAAGTGAAAGCGGAACATCAAGTGCCTTCAGGATTACTTCAGCCGATCATGATACCCGAGTGGGAATGGGATCGAGTCACAATGGACTTTGTGTCCGGACTACCATTGTCAACAAGTAAGAAGGATCCGATTTGGGTTGTTGTCGATAGACTGACTAAGTCGGCTCACTTTATCCCCGTGTGTATGGATTTTTCATTGGATAGACTAGTTGAATTGTACGTTTCTCAGATTGTGAGATTACACGGGGTACCTATTTCTATCGTGTCGGATAGAGATCCGAGATTCACCTCGCGATTTTGGAGGAAATTGCAAGAAGCTTTGGGTACCAAGTTGCATTTTAGCACTGCTTTTCATCCCCAAACCGATGGTCAATCTGAGCGGATAATTCAGATACTTGAGGATATGTTGAGATGTTGATCCTCGAGTTCAGTGGTTCATGGGAACGGTATTTACCTTTGATTGAATTCGCTTACAATAATAGTTTTCAATCAAGTATTAAGATGGCACCTTACGAGGCTTTGTACGGTCGTAATGCCGTACACCATTGTTTTGGACCGAGCTCAGTGAAAGTAAAATTTTCAGAGTTGATTTGATTAAGGATGCCGAACAGAAAGTAAAGGTAATCCGTGAAAGTCTGAAAGCAGCCACAGATCGTCAAAATCGTATACGGATTGAAACGAAAGGACATTGAATATCAGGTGGGAGATAAAGTGTTCCTTAAAGTTTCTCCTTGGAAAAAGGTACTCAGGTTTGGCCGTAAGGGCAAGTTGAGCCCGAGATTCATTGGGCCGTACGAAATCTCGAACGAGTTGGTCCGGTTGCGTATAGATTGATTTGCCCCTGAGCTTGAAAAGATTCACGACGTCTTTCATGTTTCTATGCTTCGACGCTATCGATCTGATCCATCGCACATAATTAGCCATCAGAGGTTGAAATTCAAGCCGATATGAGTTATGAAGAAGAGCCGATGCGTATCCTAGCTCGTGAAGTGAAGGAGTTGCGAACAAAGGGTTCCGTTAGTGAAGGTGTTATGGCTCAAACACGGGATCGAGGAAGCTACTTGGGAAACTGAGAGCTCGATGAAGAACGATACCCAACCTATTACCGGTAGATTTTCGGACGAAAATTCTTAAGTGGGGAGTTGTACAGCCCAAAATTGACCCTAGTCAGGAAGTGGTTTCGGGACCACAAAACCGAGTCATAAAATAATTGATTTCCATATTCTATGCTTATATGTGTGTACATGAGTATGTGGAAGTTTCATTCTCCAATTTTGCCAATTGCATGAGAAATTATTAAATAGGGATTGATATGAGACATGGTGAAATATGATAGGCTAATTTAAAATGGTCTATTAATGCATGTTGTGAAAATGATGGGTTTGCATGTCAAATTACCCAAAATTTGAGCTAGTGGTTGGCCATGCTATGGGTGGAACATGTTGGGAACATGTTGGCCTAGTGAGGTATGTAGGAAAAAATAAAATAAGGGCATGGGCATAAAATAATGAACAGGAGTATGATGAATACAAAAAAAAATGTGTGTAGTTGTTTCCCCCCCCATTGCCGTGAGCTAAAGAAAGAAAGGAGAAATTTTTGTTCATCCTTTCTCAT
>NC_053424.1:54161039-54202449 GCF_007990345.1 Gossypium hirsutum
GACCACATTACCGAGCCAAAATTTATTTTCGTTTTTTAATTGCATAATTGTTGTGTGACAGTGAATGTATGAGAAATTAAATGCTTAATATTAGCATTAGGATTGTGAATTCATTCAAAAAGGACCTAGTTGACGAAGTTAGGAAAGATGATAGATGAATTATAAGGATTAATTAATAATAGGTTGAGGAAGCATGGCTTTGCATGTCAATTTGCCCATAAAAATTCATGGTGGCCGGCCAAGGAGTGATAATGCTCCACTCATTCTAATTTAATATGTTTCTTTGGTGAACAAATGATGGGGATAATAATAGAAAAGGGAACAAAAAAAAAATGGGTGTCATACTTGCCATCTCCTAGCCGAAAAACCAAGAAAAGAAGGGGAGAAAAGACTTGGAAGGAATTCGGCCATTGCTTGTGCCTAGGGAGAGTGTTTGATGTTGTGGCATGAAAAATGAGGGAGTTTGAATGCTTAATAAGGAGGGAAGAAGGAGTGTTCATATTTTCTTTCTTTTGCAATTGTTCTAACTAGAGGAAGAAGAGGAAGCAAGATTCGGCCAAGGTGGTCCTTTAGACCAAGGTATGTTCAATGATATTTTTGGAAGCTTACCCTACCTTTGGGGTGATGAGTCTAGATTCTATCTATTCCATGGTTGGATTGGGGTTGTTGGAGAGTTAGGATTCGGCTAAGGAGTTTAAAAATAAAAGCTAGTTGATACCTTGATGCTATTAGCATGCTAGTTATATGGATGTGTTAAGTTGCTTGTTATGTTAGCATGAAAGTTGAAAATTGTTAAGCTATTTTGTTGGAGGTGCCGAACTTAGGACTAGGAAGAGAATGAGTATTCGGCTAACATAGTGGAAAGGTGGTGTTGCCGATTGCTAGATTTAGACTAGGGGAGTGGCTATAATGGGCATTAAGATGTGGGACTTAAGAAATGTAGTTATATGTGGACTTACATGATGTTACAAATAGATGTGAAAATATGCTAGATTAGGAAAACTCGATTAAGTGTTCATGAGATGAAATTAGGTGTTTAAATGATGTTATAGTTGACATTGTACATGTATACATGCATTTCGGCCATGGTCTTTGCTTGAATTTGAGATTTGTAATGTGATTTTCCTAAATTGTCTATGAATTTTTGGTTGTTGATTCCATGGTAATGGTATATTGAATCCATGAAAATTTAGTAAGGTTGCATTCGGCAACTTGCTTGGAATTAAAAATTGATGTCTAAGCTTAGGTGATTTCGATGATGATATATATATATTCATAAGTATATTTAGTTGATTCGGCTTTGGTAGTTGCATGAGGCTATTGGCCGAATATACTAACATATATATACATGTGAAATTGGATTGTAAATATTTAGCAAGGTGGTTAAACTAGTTAAATTATTGATTTAGCTCAAGGAGTTAAAGGAGGTGAATCGAGCAAAGGCAAAGAAAAGGTTATCGAGTAGCGAGTTGGAACCGTCTTACCCAACACGAGGTAAGTCATTAAGCATGTAGTTGGTATTATTTCAAATGGTCATAATGTGTATGTATTGATGCTGAATGGAATGAATAAATATACATATATATATATGCATGTACGTATGTGATGATGAAATTGTTGAATGAAAGAAAAGAGGTAAGATGTACTGAGTTGTTGATCTCGGCACTAAACGTGCGGGATAACCATTTATGACCATGAGATTGGCGCTAAGTGCGCGGGATTAAATTGTACAGCACTAAGTGTGCGATTCGACTATGTTGCACTAAGTGTGCGAAATGAATATGATGCACTAAGTGTGCGAATTGACCATGCGGCACTAAGTGTGCGAGTTTGACTATGTAGCACTAAGTGTGCGATTTGATTACGTAGCACTAAGTGTGCGAGTTGATTATATAGCACTGAGTGTGCGGGCTCAATATACATTCGTGAATCATTATGGACACTATGTGTGCGACACTATTGAGTCGATCGCGGACAGCGGATCGGGTAAGTGTCTTGAGTACATGGCTAATAGGTGCTATGCTTATACTTGGTGTTGAGCTCGGTAAGTTGAACCTATGTGACAAATATACTTGAAGTCACGTACATAAAATTTATCATAGAATGGGTGAAAGGCCGTTTAGTTGTATGTTTGTAACGAAAATAAAATGATTTATGAAAATGCCTCGAATATCCTATTGATGAGTATGTGGATTGTGAATGCATCAATTGGTATGAAATTGAATCGATAGGTTGGAGGAACTATGGTATGGTTCGGTATGGATGGAGTAAATTGTCTCATTCCATTTTGTTTCCTCTTGTGATAATGTTATTGATGTATAGTAGTGCATTGCTTATGACTTACTGAGTTATAAACTCACCCGGTGTTTCCTTGTCACCCATTATAGGTTGCTTGGACTCATCTATTTTTGCGGGTCGGGCCGTCATCGAAGTCATCACACCGGATAGCAAGTTTTGGTATTTTCTTCTTAGTTGGCTTAGAAGAACATTTTGGCATGTATAAGCTATTACGTTGTGTTTGAATTTTGGCATGTAAACTTTAAGCCATGCGAAAATGGCACGAATGTTCGATTGAGTTGGATCAAGGGTAGGCATGAAATGGACCTAGTTACTTTCGTAACAGATGCTGGCAGCAGCAGTGTCATGAGATTGAAAAATCACTAAAAATAGTAGGAGTGGAATTAATTGATGAATAAATTATGTAATCGAAGCTCGATGAGTCTGCTTTCATGAGGAAGTAACGAAAAGATCATATGGGCAGTATATTAAGAGATAATCAGATTTTTGTGGGACAGGGCCAGAACGGTTTCTGGATTCCCTGCTCCGACTTTGGAATTTCATTAAAATTAACCAGAGATAATTAGGGGTCGTACCATATATGTACAGATTCCTATCTGAGTCTAGTTTTCATAGAAACAAACGGCATCAGTATTGGAGCCCCGTGCAGGGAGATATCCAAGTCGTAATGGGCAAAGGTCAGTGTAGTCGACCCCTGCAACTTGGGAGACTTTGACTAATAAACTGTACTAATTGGCCCAACCAAAAATTCTAGAAAAAAATACATAGATGGGCACATGAGTCTAGTTTCTGGGAAAAATTACGAAACTGATTTTCGAGTTACGAAACTCAAGATATGATTTTTAAAACGACTAGTACACAGATTGGGCAGTGTCTGGAAAATAAATTTTGACTTAAGGGGTTAAAGCCAGTTAACACCTCGTGTTCGACTCCGGTGTCGGTTTCGGGTTCGGGGTGTTACATTTATTGGTATCAGAGCCATGGTTTAGTCGGTTCTAGGACTACCATAGCACGTATGAGTCTAGCTATACATGCCTTAATGTTAATGTTTAAAAGGGTGATGACTTCTGACGGTTGAAATGTTTTGTTTTGATTAGTAAATGGATCCCGGTGAAGAAAGAACCCTAGCGGATGACGTTGAGAGCGTAGCGGCTGCTCCTGCACAAGGACGCCGCTTGTTGAACCTCAGTCATCTGCGAATAATCAAGGTGAGGGGGCTAAACAAGCCTTCTTTACCATGATGAATGAGTGGGTCGCGCAATATGCCCGAACCAACCCGGCTGTCCAACAATTCCCAAATTTGAATAATCCACCCCAAGAGCCTGTAAGGCCATCAGTCGCCTGTGAGGCTGAGTAAGCCACCTGTAGACTTGATTAGGAAGCGTGGGGCTGAGGAGTTCAAGGCCATAGTAACTGATGATGCCGAAAGGGCCGAGTTCTGGCTTGATAACACCATTCGGGTGTTCGATGAATTGTCATGCACACCCGATGAATGTCTAAAATGTGCTGTATCTTTGTTGCGAGACTCAGCCTACTATTGGTGGAGGACCTTGATTTCCATAGTCCCGAACGAGCGAGTAACTTGGGACTTCTTTCAAACGAAATTCCGGAAGAAATTTATTAGCCAACGGTTCATTGATCAGAAGCGTAAGGAGTTCTTGGAACTCAAGCAAGGCCGTATGACTGTATCTGAATACGAACATGAATTCGTAAGACTTAGTAGGTATGCCCGGGAGTGTGTAGCTGATGAGGTTGCTATGTGCAAAAGATTCGAGGAAGGATTGAATGAAGATTTAAAGCTACTAATGGGTATTTTGGAAATAAAAGAATTCGTAACACTAGTCGAACGAGCCTGCAAGGCGGAAGAACTTGGAAAGGAGAAGAGGAAGGCTGAATTTGAAGCTAGAGATTATCGTAAAAGATCGACGGGTAAAGCTCCGTTCTCAGCTGTAAAGAAGTTCAGGGAGGACATTAATAAGTCGAGGGCGACTGCGGGAATTTCCATCAGGGCAAGACCATCGATGGGCTCCCGAGCTACTTCGGTAGCTAGTGTGGGCAATAATCGTCACGAGAAACCTGAATGTCCCCAATGTGGAAGACGACACCTAGGTGAATGTTGGGGCAAGTCTACTAGCAGGGCCTGTTACGGATGCGGTTCGAAGGACCACCTCATTAGAGATTGCACGGAGCTGGATGAGAAGAATAAGATTCAAGGTGCAAGACCTAGTGGAGTGACATCTAGAGGTAGACCACCAAGAATTTTTGGAGGCAGGGGTGGTAGTCAGAGGGGGCTTCTGATACGGCCGATCGCGCCGAGAACCGTGCTCCTGCTAGAGCATATGCCATTCGCGCACGAGAGGAGGCATCCTCCCCCGACGTCATCACTGGTACCTTCACTCTCTTTGATACTAATGTGATTGCATTGATTGACCCTGGTTCTACTCATTCATATGTATGCGAAACCTTAGCAACCAGTAAGACTCTACCTGTTGAGTCTACTGAGCTCGTAATTCGAGTATCAAACCCTTTGGGCCAATGCGTACTTGTTGATAAAGTGTGTAAGAGATGCCCTCTAATAATCCGAGAATCCTGTTTTCCGGCTGATTTGATGCTTTTGCCGTTCGATGAGTTTGATGTTATTCTTGGTTTGGATTGGTTAACCGCGCATGATGCGGTTGTGAATTGCAAAAGCAAGACTATCGATTTGAGGTGCGCAAATAACGAAATAATCCGAGTTGAGTCTGCGGACTTAAGGGGGTTGCCAGCTGTAATATCAGTAATGTTGGCCCAAAAATATGTAAGGAAAGGGTGCGAAGCATACCTCGCGTATGTACTTGATGACAAGGAGTTAGAAAAGAAACCCGAATCGGTGCCGGTGGTCTGTGAATACCCGGATGTTTTTCCTGAAGAGTTACCGGGTTTGCCACCTGTTCGGGAGGTAGAGTTTGGTATTGAGCTTGTACCTGGAACTACGCCTATTTCGATCGCTCCGTATCGTATGGCACTAACTGAGTTAAAAGAGTTGAAAGCTCAGTTGCAAGAATTGACGGATAGAGGTTTCGCTCGACCGAGTTTCTCACCTTGGGGTGCCCCAGTATTGTTCGTGAAAAAGAAGGACGGAACCATGAGGTTGTGCATTGATTATCGTCAACTGAATAAAGTGACGATAAAGAATAAGTATCCGTTACCGTGTATTGATGATCTGTTCGATCAATTAAAGGGAGCATCGGTGTTTTCAAAGATAGATTTGAGATCGGGTTATTATCAGTTGCGGATTCGAGATTCGGACGTACCCAAAACTGCTTTCAGAACGAGGTACGGTCACTACGAGTTCTTAGTGATGCCGTTCGGGCTCACTAATGCCCCTGCGGTGTTTATGGATTTGATGAATCGGATCTTCAGGCCGTATTTGGATCGGTTCGTAGTTGTGTTCATTGATGACATCTTGGTCTATTCAAGAGATGAGACCGAACATGCTGAGCATCTGAGGCAAGTGTTGCAAATTTTGCGGGATAAGCAGTTATATGCTAAGTTCAGTAAGTGTGAGTTATGGTTAAGAGAGGTTAGCTTCTTGGGTCATGTGGTATCCGCATTGGGTATTCGAGTTGACCCGAGCAAAATTTCAGCCATACTTAACTGGAAGCCTCCGAGAAATGTTACCGAAGTCCGGAGCTTTCTAGGGCTCGCCGGTTATTACCGACGATTTGTCAAAGGTTTCTCGATGATAGCCACACCAATGACGAAGCTACTTCAGAAGGATGTTAAGTTCGAATGGACGGAGAAATGTCAGAAAAGCTTCGATCAACTGAAAACTCATCTGACTGAAGCTCCAATTTTGGTGCAACCCGAATCGGGTAAAGAGTTTGTCGTTTATAGTGACGCATCCCTACTTGGGTTGGGTTGCGTATTGATGCAGGAAGGTCGAGTTGTGGCCTATGCGTCGAGACAATTGAAGCCACACGAGAGAAATTATCCAACCCATGATCTCGAACTAGCCGCCATTGTGTTTGCATTGAAAATATGGCGACATTATTTGTTTGGTGAGAAGTGCCATGTGTTTTCGGATCACAAAAGTCTCAAATATTTGATGACTCAACGAGACTTGAATCTGCGACAAAGACGTTGGCTTGAGTTGTTGAAAGATTACGAGCTTGTCATTGATTACCACCCGGGAAAGGCTAATGTGGTTGCGGACGCCTTAAGCCGGAAATCACTGTTTGCTTTGCGAGCGATGAATGTACACTTGCCTGTTCTACCTGACAATGTGTTAGTAGCTGAATTAAAAGCCAAACCATTATTGACTCATCAAATTCGTGAAGCTCAGAAAGTTGATGATGAATTGGTTGCAAAACGAGCTGAGTGTGTTCCGAACAAGGAATCGGAGTTTCAGATTGATGATGATGGTTGTTTGAGGTTTAGAAGTCGTTTGTGCGTTCCAAGGAATTCGGAACTCATTCCGATGATACTGAACGAAGCCCATTGTAGCCGAATGTCAATTCACCCGGGGAGCACGAAAATGTACAACGACTTGAAACGTTGATTTTGGTGGCATGGTATGAAGCGAGACATCTCCGACTTTGTTTCGAGATGTTTAATATGTCAACAGGTGAAAGCGGAACATCAAGTGCCTTCAGGATTACTTCAGCCGATCATGATACCCGAGTGGAAATGGGACCGAGTCACAATGGACTTTGTGTCCGGACTGCCATTGTCCTCAAGTAAGAAGGATGCGATTTGGGTTGTTGTTGATAGGCTGACTAAGTCGGCTCACTTTATCCCCGTGCGTACGGATTTTTCATTGGATAAACTAGCCGAATTGTATGTTACTCAGATTGTGAGATTACATGGAGTACCTATTTCTATCGTGTCGGATAGAGATCCGAGATTCACCTCGCGATTTTGGAAGAAATTGCAAGAAGCTTTGGGTACCAAGCTGCATTTTAGCACCGCTTTTCATCCCCAAACCGATGGTCAATCCGAGCGGATAATTCAGATACTCGAGGATATGCTGAGATGCTGCATCCTTGAGTTTAGTGGTTCATAGGAACGGTATGTACCTTTGATTGAATTCGCTTACAACAATAGTTTTCAATCAAGTATTAAGATGGCACCTTACGAGGCTTTGTACGGTCGTAAATGCCGTACACCATTGTTTTGGACCGAGCTCGGTGAAAGTAAAATTTTCGGAGTTGATTTGATTAAAGATGCCGAACAGAAAGTAAAGGTAATCCGTGAAAGTCTGAAGGCAGCCACAGATCGTCAGAAATCGTATGCGGATCTGAAACGGAAGGACATTGAATATCAGGTGGGAGATAAAGTGTTCCTTAAAGTTTCGCCTTGGAAAAAGGTACTTAGGTTTGGCCGTAAGGGCAAGTTGAGCCCGAGATTCATTGGGCCGTACGAAATCTCCGAACGAGTGGGGCCAGTTGCGTATAGATTGATTTTGCCCCCTGAGCTTGAAAAGATTCACGATGTCTTTCATGTTTCGATGCTTCTACGCTATCGATCTGATCCGTCGCATATAATTAGTCCGTCGGAGGTTGAAATTCAGGCTGATATGAGCTATGAAGAAGAACCGATTCGTATCCTAACTCGTGAAGTGAAAGAGTTACGAAATAAAAGGGTTCCGTTGGTTAAGGTGTTGTGGCTTAAACACGGGATCGAGGAAGCAACCTGGGAAACCGAGAGCTCGATGAAAGAACGATACCCAAACCTATTTACCGGTAAGATTTTCGGGGATGAAAATTTCTTATGTGGGGGAGAGTTGTGACAACCCAAATTAGACCCTGGTCGGGATGTGGTTTCGAGACCACATTACCGAGCCAAAAATTTATTTTCGTGTTTTAATTGCATAAATTGTTGTGTGACAGTGAATGTATGAGAAATTAAATGCTTAATATTAGCATTAGGATTGTGAATTCATTCAAAAAGTACCTAGTTGACGAAGTTAGGAAAGATGATAGATGAATTATAAGGATTAATTAATAATAGGTTGAGGAAGCATGGCTTTGCATGTCAATTTGCCCATAAAAATTCATGGTGGCCGGCCAAGGAGTGATAATGCTCCACTCATTCTAATTTAATATGTTTCTTTGGTGAACAAATGATGGGGATAATAATAGAAAAGGGAACAAAAAAAAATGGGTGTCATACTTGCCATCTCCTAGCCGAAAAACCAAGAAAAAGAAGGGGAGAAAAGAACTTGGAAGGAATTCGGCCATTGCTTGTGCCTAGGGAGAGTGTTTGATGTTGTGGCATGAAAAATGAGGGAGTTTGAATGCTTAATAAGGAGGGAAGAAGGAGTGTTCATATTTTCTTTCTTTTGCAATTGTTCTAACTAGAGGAAGAAGAGGAAGCAAGATTCGGCCAAGGTGGTCCTTTAGACCAAGGTATGTTCAATGATATTTTTGGAAGCTTACCCTACCTTTGGGGTGATGAGTCTAGATTCTATCTATTCCATGGTTGGATTTGGGGTTGTTGGAGAGTTAGGATTCGGCTAAGGAGTTTAAAAATAAAAGCTAGTTGATACCTTGATGCTATTAGCATGCTAGTTATATGGATGTGTTAAGTTGCTTGTTATGTTAGCATGAAAGTTGAAAATTGTTAAGCTATTTTGTTGGAGGTGCCGAACTTAGGACTAGGAAGAGAATGAGTATTCGGCTAACATAGTGGAAAGGTGGTGTTGCCGATTGCTAGATTTAGACTAGGGGAGTGGCTATAATGGGCATTAAGATGTGGGACTTAAGAAATGTAGTTATATGTGGACTTACATGATGTTACAAATAGATGTGAAAATATGCTAGATTAGGAAAACTCGATTAAGTGTTCATGAGATGAAATTAGGTGTTTAAATGATGTTATAGTTGACATTGTACATGTATACATGCATTTCGGCCATGGTCTTTGCTTGAATTTGAGATTTGTAATGTGATTTTCCTAAATTGTCTATGAATTTTTGGTTGTTGATTCCATGGTAATGGTATATTGAATCCATGAAAATTTAGTAAGGTTGCATTCGGCAACTTGCTTGGAATTAAAAATTGATGTCTAAGCTTAGGTGATTTCGATGATGATATATATATATATTCATAAGTATATTTAGTTGATTCGGCTTTGGTAGTTGCATGAGGCTATTGGCCGAATATACTAACATATATATACATGTGAAATTGGATTGTAAATATTTAGCAAGGTGGTTAAACTAGTTAAATTATTGATTTAGCTCAAGGAGTTAAAGGAGGTGAATCGAGCAAAGGCAAAGAAAAGGTTATCGAGTAGCCGAGTTGGAACCGTCTTACCCAACACGAGATAAGTCATTAAGCATGTAGTTGGTATTATTTCAAATGGTCATAATGTGTATGTATTGATGCTGAATGGAATGAATAAATATACATATATATATGCATGTACGTATGTGATGATGAAATTGTTGAATGAAAGAAAAGAGGTAAGATGTACTGAGTTGTTGATCTCGGCACTAAACGTGCGGGATAACCATTTATGACCATGAGATTGGCGCTAAGTGCGCGGGATTAAATTGTACAGCACTAAGTGTGCGATTCGACTATGTTGCACTAAGTGTGCGAAATGAATATGATGCACTAAGTGTGCGAATTGACCATGCGGCACTAAGTGTGCGAGTTTGACTATGTAGCACTAAGTGTGCGATTTGATTACGTAGCACTAAGTGTGCGAGTTGATTATATAGCACTGAGTGTGCGGGCTCAATATACATTCGTGAATCATTATGGACACTATGTGTGCGACACTATTGAGTCGATCGCGGACAGCGGATCGGGTAAGTGTCTTGAGTACATGGCTAATAGGTGCTATGCTTATACTTGGTGTTGAGCTCGGTAAGTTGAACCTATGTGACAAATATACTTGAAGTCACGTACATAAAATTTATCATAGAATGGGTGAAAGGCCGTTTAGTTGTATGTTTGTAACGAAAATAAAATGATTTATGAAAATGCCTCGAATATCCTATTGATGAGTATGTGGATTGTGAATGCATCAATTGGTATGAAATTGAATCGATGGGTTGGAGGAACTATGGTATGGTTCGGTATGGATGGAGTAAATTGTCTCATTCCATTTTGTTTCCTCTTGTGATAATGTTATTGATGTATAGTAGTGCATTGCTTATGACTTACTGAGTTATAAACTCACCCGGTGTTTCCTTGTCACCCATTATAGGTTGCTTGGACTCATCTATTTTTGCGGGGTCGGGCCGTCATCGAAGTCATCACACCGGATAGCAAGTTTTGGTATTTTCTTCTTAGTTGGCTTAGAAGAACATTTTGGCATGTATAAGCTATTACGTTGTGTTTGAATTTTGGCATGTAAACTTTAAGCCATGCGAAAATGGCACGAATGTTCGATTGAGTTGGATCAAGGGTAGGCATGAAATGGACCTAGTTACTTTCGTAACAGATGCTGGCAGCAGCAGTGTCATGAGATTGAAAAATCACTAAAAATAGTAGGAGTGGAATTAATTGATGAATAAATTATGTAATCGAAGCTCGATGAGTCTGCTTTCATGAGGAAGTAACGAAAAGATCATATGGGCAGTATATTAAGAGATAATCAGATTTTTGTGGGACAGGGCCAGAACGGTTTCTGGATTCCCTGCTCCGACTTTGGAATTTCATTAAAAATTAACCAGAGATAATTAGGGGTCGTACCATATATTTACAGATTCCTATCTGAGTCTAGTTTTCATAGAAACAAACGGCATCAGTATTGGAGCCCCGTGCAGGGAGATATCCAAGTCGTAATGGGCAAAGGTCAGTGTAGTCGACCCCTGCAACTTGGGAGACTTTGACTAATAAACTGTACTAATTGGCCCGACCAAAAATTCTAGAAAAAAATACATAGATGGGCACATGAGTCTAGTTTCTGGGAAAAATTACGAAACTGATTTTCGAGTTACGAAACTCAAGATATGATTTTTAAAACGACTAGTACACAGATTGGGCAGTGTCTGGAAAATAAATTTTGACTTAAGGGGGTTAAAGCCAGTTAACACCTCGTGTTCGACTCCGGTGTCGGTTTCGGGTTCGGGGTGTTACAAACATGATAGAAAATGAGTAAGACCATAGTTGAAAGACACTATAGCATCATGTCAAAGATAAATAAGACCGTGGATGGGAGACGCGATGACATCTATTGAACAATTGATATTCAGGTAATATGTATCAGATGACGAATGGTTATATGAAATAGTTGTGTGAAATGTTTACAAGAACTGGTCATATGGAAATATATGTACAAAATAGTTGTATGAAATAATTATGAAGATAGATAAACAAAATAAGAATAAGTACATGGAATAGAATTTATGTTAAGTTTGATATAAAGTTTACCAGAATAAATATACATAAAATATATGGAAATGATGGTGCATGAAATACTGATATAATGAAATGATTGATATATACTTATGAAGAAACGATAAGAGAATGATATGTTTCATGACATGTACATATATGATTATCTTTGATATGTTAATACAAGGAAATTATGTAAGTAAAGACAATTACTAAACTCAAGTGTAACATGTCGAGAAAATAAGTATATAAATGTTGAATTTATATGAAATATATGCAAGTGTACTAACAATGATGTTGTTTGACGCTTAGACAAGTGTCAAGCTATTGATTAAATGGTAACATGTTTAATTATAAGAAGTATTGAAATGGTAAGTACTTAGATGAAAATAAAATTTAAGATATTGCGAAATTTTTTTTATGATCCCGATTTAATTCTGGTTGGTTTTTAATGTATGTTTGGGGCTTCGAGGGCCCAATAGAGAGACGTTATGATTATTTTCAAAATATGAATAATAAATGACTCAGAATTATCTAAAAATATTCAGTAAACTCCGGTAATGCCTCGTACCTATTCTGGCAATGGATACGGGTAGGGGGTGTTACATTTAGTAGTATCAGAGCTACAGTTTAGTCGTTTCTCGGACCAAACGTAGTATATGTGAAGTCTAAAAACACATGTCATTATAATATGTGATAGTGTGATATCTCTCGACTCTGATGAGACTTGTTTTATTTATAGAAAGAGATGTTTTTCAACCAAGTTAATTCCGATAATGTTAAAAGCGATACTCAAGTATATGAGTAGAAAGTTGATTATGATGAATCGATATAAAAAAAATTTGTGTGGATAAATGTTTTATAATACATGTCGATGATGAATATTATGTTATATATATTATTAAAAGCAAATTATATTACTACATGAAATATTGTGCTGATGACTAAATTACAAAATATATAAAAGTAATATATGAAGTACATGATAAGGATTATTAGAGAATTATGAATGAATAGTGAATTTTGAAATATATTACATGTATTGAAGATACAGAAGATATAAGTATGAAGTACATGCTTGCAAATTGATATAGTAAACAATGTGACTGGATAATTTATAACTATGAGGTTTATAGCAATTTATACTATTTTGTTTTGTGTTTATATTATAGATCTGGTAAATAATTGGTAAGAGCTGTTTATTATGTTCACACGGACTTCCTAAGCTATATAGCTTACCCCCTTCTTTTCCCATGTTTTATAGTGCCATCAAGCTAGCTCGGGTTGGAGATCGCTGGAGATCCTATCACACTATCAAGCTATCATTTTGGGTATTGATGAATTCAAGTATTTTGAGTTATGGCATGTATAAGGACTTGGTCATTTTGTTATATGCGTCATATGATTTTAGCCAATGTAATGGCTTGTAATTGTCAAAGAATTGTTTTTCTATTTGGCCATGTAAGTTGGCTTATAGTGGAAACATGGTTGTAAGCCTAAGTATATTCATATATGTGTCAATGTCTATGGTGATATGATCATGGTATGCCTGGTGAATGTGAAATATTTGGAAATGTAATTTATGGCATGATTGTGTAATGTTTGGAATTGTGACCTATTAATAAGATGAGGAATTTGAGTATAATTTGGTAACTAGATAGTAATTGAATGAAGCCTAATGAATGTGAGATTTGTATGTTTGATTTAGGGCTTAATAAATGTAGTGAATATGTTAGATAAAGATATAAAGTTAATATGTTTTAACCATGAATGTGGATGTTTTGGATGCCTAAATATGTATTGTTTTGTGCCTTTGAATTGGGGTAAGTGTATGTGTGAATAAGGGCGGCAAATGGCTTGGTAAATAGCTTTATTATTGTCCACACAGGTAGACACTCGGACGTGTGTCTAGGTCATATGTCACACACGGCCAGCCCCATGGGCGTGTGATCCTACCGTGTGTCCTCTGCACCTAAATTGTTGCAAAAAAGAATGTTCAATATCAAGCACATGGGCATGAGACACGGTTATGTGTCTCAGCTGTGTGAAAGACACGGCCTCGGGACACGGGCGTGTGTCTTGGTCATGGGACTTCAATTTGTTCTTAGGTGACAAACAGAGAGTTACACGGGTTAGGGACACGGGCGTGTGTGACCACACGGGCATGTCCCAAGCCATACGGGTGTGTGACCCCTGTTTTAGCAAAAATTCTCTAAGTGTCGTAAAATTTTGTAAAGTTCTCGATTTAGTCCCGAACCACTTCCAAAGCATGTTTTGGGCCTTGTAGGCTCATTTTTGGGATGATGTGATTGATTGTTAAAAAGTTTTAATTTGGTGCCAAGTCTACAATTCGGTATGTATGTTTGCTTGTGTTTATGTTCGGTAATGCCTCGTACCCTGTTTTGGCGTCGAATACGGGTAAGGGGTGTTACAAAAAAAGCCTATTTATAAATCTCAGGTGGTCATTGTCCTTGACCCTAGGTTAGCTGACTTTCTGAGCTTTAAGTTTGATTGTGCAGATAAAAATGCCCTTTAGCTCATGTTATTTGCCATCCAGAGTCGATGTCGTGACACATCAAGACCTATGTCACGAAAAAGGGGTCAATATACTCCTTTTGGGATATCTTCAGGGGTATGTCGCAAGACCCTTAGTCTGTGTCGTGACAACGAAGACAGTTTCATGATTTCTCCATTCTGCTCTTTATGTTGCGACATTGATCATTCCGTGTTGCGACATAGCGGCTAGTATCTGTTTAATATGACTCTTAACAGTCTCCTACACACTTATAAAGTTCATTAGCTCACCCTTAGGCCTCATTCGGCCCTTAAGGTCAATAAAAGACTAAATTTTTGCATTTTATTAGATTTAACAAAATTTACTAAAACATAAATTAATCCTAATGTAAATACTTATTTCAAGCTCTTAAAGTGTGAAAACTAGTTTAATCTGTTACACCAAATTATGGCAGATCAAACTTCCCCACAATTAAGTCATTTCTTGTCTTCAAGCATGAACAAAGACAAAAAATAAAAGATCCCTTGAGCAGATATCATACAAGTATTGACTTTGGAGCACATGACTAAATGTTTCATATTCATAAGTAATTTTAACATGATGCATAATTGACATACCACTCTAGATTGTAAACATCTAAGTTCTGCATATTACAAAGTATACAAACATTAAGGGTCTCAACTGTAGGGATCCATCAATAAATCATACAAGTAACTTGATTATCCGAGTAGAATACAAATACTAGTTTATGCGATTATTTAATATAATGTCCATTCATGCATAAGGATATTTAGGTCACATAGGTCTTTTCGGCTTATAACGTTATGAGGCTTAGGACAGGTATGTAATTCAAAGACAGTAAACATCAAAAGTTTTACAAATACGAAAATAGTTTGGCATATCATATCGATCCCTATTCTTCCCCCTTAGTGACTTTTACCCACTTGCCGCTTTATTTCTCCTTGTCTCACATTTATTGTTCTCCACTTAGTAAATCATAGCATGATATAGTAACTACGACTAGCCTCGAGTTTCTGTGCACTAATGAACGAGTTTTTCTTTCTTTTCTGATTTTGTCACCTTCTTTTTCAGCTCAACTCACTCGCAAATGTTTTTTTTTTGTTGTTTCCAGATTTTTTCTACTCGTATTGATTTTCTTTTTGAATTTTTCTTTTGTTTTTCACTTTCAAGTTAACCTATAGTTCTCATATCACACCAATCTTTCCTATCTCACTCTTATTTTTACAAATTTCGCCTTGATGTATCTACTTAACCCTCAATACATATGGCCAGACGTCTATAGTCGTACAGTGCAGGACTAAAAAAAAAGGTAAATACAAATTAATGATTTAGGCTCGGGGTTTGTAGTGAGGTTCCTCAAAAAGTGTCAACAGGCTCAAAAATCGGCACTAATGGTGAAATACAAATAGGTTGGCTTTTTGGCTTTGGATGTGTTCCAAGCAATCCCTTAGGTCATCCCTTAATATCTCAAAATACATAAATTTAATCAATCAAACAAACTCAAATTCAACCATTTATCATTCATGCTAGCATGCTCGATTCCTTGTATTTTCTATATCATTTGGTACAGTCGATTGCTTAATGCCTATTTACAGTGTAATATATAGAACTTAGTAGTCTAATAATCAAAAATTTAAAATCACCTATCATCATGTCAAATTTATTTATTAACATAAGCAACATATGTACATGCTCCTAATCAATCACTTGTATTTCTACAAGCTCAAGCACACAAAAGACAGGAAAAATCAAAGAAATACGTAAAAATTTAAAACAATTTTTTTATGTTACCCCCCTCCACACTTTAGTCAACACATTGTCCTCAGTGTGCGGCCCAAAAAAAGATAAGGAAAAAAATTACCCGATTGATCATGGTCGCTCCAACTGCTAATGATAGGTGTTTCCTTCTTTAATCGTGTAAAGCTCGAATTGTTTGTGTCTCATTCGTGTTGGGGTCCTATATAAAAACTTAAACAAATTGCAACATAGCTATGAATCTACTATTAATCCTACTCCTACCAAGTTCAAATTAAAATCATCCAAAAATTAATACAAGTCTTTAAAAACAAAATTCTAACAAAGTTTAATCATCCTCATCATCATCCCACTGTGGTGACCGCCTCATTTCCATTAGAGCTTTTCCCTTTCCTTTGGCATATTCTTGATGAGAGCTCCCGTCAGTCGAAGGCACATAGAGGGTTGGGCTTTGGATAACGGGACTCCTTTAGTATGGAAAATTGCAGCTGAGAAGCTACTTCATATTCATCTTCTATTTCTGGGGGATCTTGAGCAGCACCTTCCTCCTCAAAGCTGGCCTCATCTTCATCTCCCTCATAATGGGTTGATGTTGTGTCAAATAAGTCAGGTAGATAGTTTGGGGCTTGTAATCCATTCATTCGTGCAAATTCCTAGAGGATTTGTCTTGTCTCTTGCATCCATCGGATCATTCCATCAAGCTTTGCCACTGTGCTCCCTCTAGCTCCTCTTCGAGCTTTTGTTTGTTCTTTCTACTTGAGTGCCGCTGGAACATCTGTCTTTTCTTTCCTCCTTTGATTCCATTCAGTGATCTACTTTTGCTAAAGCTCAACATATTGTGTGTATAATGTGTCTCCAATTATGCTCTTTGTTGGCTTCATGAACTGCTCATTTTCATTCATTGGCACTCCCGCCCTTCGGCATAATGTTGTCACTAGATGAGGAAAGAAGAGTCCAGCTTTCTAACTCTGGACGCATCTCTTCATTTCGCGACAACAAAGGTAGTTTTGTGATTTCTCCATTCTACTCCGTATATTGTGACATTGATCATTCTGTGTTGCGATTTAGCGACTAGTATCTGTTTAATATGCCTCTTAACGGTCTCATGCACACTTATAAAGTTTATTAGCTCACCCTTAGGCCTCATTCGGCCCCTAAGGTCAATAAAAGACTCAATTTACACATTTTATTGGATTTAACAAAACTTACGAAAACATAATTAAATCCTAATGAAAATACTTAATTTCAAGCTCCTAAAGTGCGAAAATTAATTTAATCTACTACACCGAATTACGACAAATCAACTATTAGCAAATAAAACTCACATAACAGAATCCATGACAAATTCTTAATTTCTATTAAAGAAATAAATTTTACCAAGAAAAAGGTTTAATACCATTTTTGGCTCCTATACTTAAGTGAAATTCTCACTTTGACCCTTTTACTATTTCTTTTTGGTCATTTTACTCTCTCTACTCTCATTTTGTCAATCAAGTTAGCCCCTTTAATAATTCCTATTAAAAAAATTAAACCAATTAATGACATGCTTCCACGTTAAAACATTAAAATATTATTTAAAAATTTTAAAATCATTGAAAATCTCCAAAAATATGAAAGAATAGAAAATTATAAAAAATAAAAAAAAATAATCTTTTTTTAATATATATATAAGTACGTGAAACTTCCATAAACTTTAAAAATTTTCATAAATTAAAAAAAAGTGTTTTTTTAGAATTTTAGGTTTTCAGAAAATTTAAGAATTTTATTAAAAAATTTAATAATTTTATGGTATTTTTGGGAAATTTTAGGGATTTTTTTATTTTTTATATTTTCTAAAGATATTTGAATTTTTTAAGTAAAAATACCATCAAATTCTTAGAATTTTTCATAAAATTCTAAAATTTTCTAAATACACTAAAATTTTAAAAAAAGAGCTTTTTTTTAATTTAGGATTTTTTTAAAATTTTTTGAAGTTCTGTATAGTTATAAATTTAAAATTTTTTATAATTTTTAAAAATATATTAATATTTTTTATTTTTTATAATTTTATAAGTTTTTAGATTGTTTTTGTGACATTTTTAGAAAATTATGATTTTGTAGGAATTTTAATGATTTTTTTAGTGAGTTTGAAGTTTTTAAGTGAATCTGAAAATTAAGGCTTTGTTTATCATTGAGATCAAAAAGTATTTTTCAATTCAAACCATGATTTTAAACAAAAAAATTGGTAAACAACTTTTCAAACTGAACATTCATTTTAAATTTGGATTTTAACTGAAGTCAAAATTTTTAGCTTTTGACTTTTGGAAAAGTAGTTTTCAATAAAATTACTTTCTTATCCACTTATTAAATCTTTTAGTTTATAATATCATGTCTAAAATAAATATTTTATGTTTCAAAAGCAGTTTTTGACAACAATTAAATAAACACTATCAAATTTTTCAAAAATAATTTTTCTAAAATACTTTTTCACAACACTTTTCAACCTTAACAATAAACTAGCCCTAAGATTTTTTTAGTTTTTTAATAATATTTTGAGTTTTCATTTTTTAGGGCTTTTTAGAATTTTTATGATATTTTAGGAATTTTAATGATTTTTTAGTTTTTATATTATAAAAAAATATTTTTTTATAATTTTGAAAAATAGATTATGTTTTTTATATTTATAAATTTCTTAAGTTTTCAATTTTTTTAGATTTTTTTGGAATTTTTATGATTTCTTTGTATTTTTAATAATTTTTAAATTTTTTTTACATGCAGCAACGTGTCATTAATTGGTTTAATTTTTTTTAAGGAAAACTGTTAAAAGAGCTAGCTTCAGTGATGGAATGAAAGTAGAGGGAAGTGACCGAAAAAATAATAAAAAGGCTAAAGTGAAAATTTCAGTATAGTACAAAGGACGAAAACAAACTTACTAATGAGGATTCTTATAAAGATATTGTTGTTATTGACCAATTTAGTGGAGAACCCATCAACAGGATTCTTATAAACATATGCACCAACATGGAACGAAACCCCATTCAAAAATAATTCACATACCAAATCATTAAACTTAAAACTATAAAAAAAAAGTGCCTTTAAGGGTGAGTTTGGATGGGCGATTGGGTGTGGTGCGGTGCGTTTAGCTTACTTTTCATCTTACGCTACAGTATCGTTACAGTATCTAATCTCACCGCCACCGCTATTTTTACACTAACCGCAGGTAAACGCACCGCCCATCCAAACTCAACCTAAGCTGTTTTTGTAGGAGGCTGGCTTGAGATGCCATGTAATAGCAGAGAAATAGAGAGCAGGCTTTGAATTTTTCAGAGATAAGTAATTTGTAAGCAATTTTTATAGTTTTTTTTTCTTTTTAAATTAGGATTAAATTGAAAGATAAATAATGTACATCTAAACATTTCTAAATACTATGTATTGACTGAAAAGCCTAACATTTAGCAACTTTGTTTGTTAAAGAAATATTAAGTAATAGGGTTGCAACCATGAATTTCATTTGTTAATTACGTATGAATAGTTTATAATCCCCCATAAATATCCTAACATTCTGTAATTTAGTTGCTTTAACAATTCTTTTTATTCTTGACATTAATTATGTAACAAAGATTTAATATTTTTTACTATATATAATTCCCCATAAATACCCTAACATTCAGCATTTTGGTTGATTTAGCAATGTTTTTTATTGCTTCCATTAATTACGTAACACATTTATAAATTTAAATAATTAATTAAACTAAAATCTATATTAATTAACTAGTTAATTTAATTATGTTAAGCTATAAGTATAGATTGAAGGTAAGTGAGAACAATAGTGATGCATTAGAGGAAAATAAAATTTTTTAAGTTATCTGTATGTTTTAAAACTATTTTTGGATAAAAAATTAAAATAAAAAACAAAGTGCATTTAAAATTAAAATAAATTGATATTTTGATTGTAATAATCATTGTTAAGCAGTTAATGTAATTGATAGAATTTTAACAAAAATTTAAAATTCGTAACACTATTTTAGTATTTTAATAACAAATAATAATAATAAATTTATGATTAAAATTATTACCTCTTATTGGAATCCTTTTCAAACAACAATCATCCTCTTATTGGAAATTGTGTCTTTTATTTATTTCCCTAAGTATGTAATTAATTTAGAATATTTATATATATATATATATGTTATTTATGGAAATAATTAACCATAATTCAAATATCTTTGAGCATTTTTTAAAACTTCCGTGTAAAAGTTGTGACATCACCTTCTTAATAATATTAATCCTCATATATATTGGTTTAATGTATGAATATAATAATAGATTTTTTCCATAATTAACAATGGCAACTAATATTCATTTCCATGGATTCTGGTAAAAATAAAAAAAAAATTAATACTCCCAATGCATTGATTGAATTATAAGTTGCCACTATTACACGAAATAAGGCATTACGTATATTCCGTTAATTATCAAATATAAATTTTTTATTTAACTAATATTTATGTTTTTAACTAATAAATTTAGTAGATTTATTTTAATAGATTTAATCCAAGTTAAATCAATTAAATTTATTATTTCAAAATTTAATGAAATAAATATTTAAACAACCATCACGTATATAATTTTTAATTCATATTGTTGGAACAATATTTATTTGATCTAGAGAAAAAAAGGGGTTCTGTTGTGAAGAAGGAGATGAAAAGAAGAGTACTTCGAGTCAAGTTATAATATAATTTTATAGCAATTTATCTCTCACCTTGTCGAAGAAGAGTTATAAAGTAACTCTTCTGAGACAAACTTACACGCGTGCAATGTGTAATTGGGGGCTTACTATGTAAGTTTTAACTAGAAACTTTACTAAGCAAGTTTTGTTATCTGACAGTGTGGTACAGGAGTTAAAAAGTTATTGGAGAAATGGGTTTAAGGAAACAAACCATGTTGTAGAATATTGCGAACTGTATTTGTAGAAATGCTACGAATTGTATTTATAGAAATGTCGCAAACTATATTATAAAATATTTTGCGAACTATATTTACAGAAATGCTGCTAACTATATTGTAGAATGTCACAAACTGTATTGTAGAATTACTGTGAACTACAGAAATATTGTGAATTGTGTTGTAGAATTACTACAAACTGTATTTATAAAAATAATGTGAATTGTATTGTAGAATTACTGCGAATTGTATTGTAATACATAAGATTCTAAAAATCTTGTATGCAAAAGATCCTGATCATAAATCAACGGACCGCGAGATTCATAAAATCATGTAAGTGGAAGGTCGTGATTGTAAATCAGCTGACCATGAAATTCATAAAATCTGTAAGTAAAATGTCATGATTTTAAATCAGTTGACTGTAAGATTCGTAAAATCTCTAAGTAAAAGGTCATGATCGTGAATCAGTGGACCGTAAGATTCGTAAAATCTCGTAAGTAAAAGGTTGTGATCATAAATCAACGGACTGCGAGATTCGTTAAATCTCGCATGTAAAAAAGGTCATGATTGTAAATCAGTGGATCGTGAGATTCGTAAAATCCCATAAGTAAAAGGTCATGATCGTAAATCAGTAGACCGTAAGAAAGCTGAAGGTCATGGTAGTAAATTAGTGAATTGTGAGATTTGTAAGATCCCCATAATTAAAATCCCTATTACCTAACTCAGAGTCGAACAGATATATGGATCCAACCAACACATCAATTTGGCACTTAGTGCCTCATCGAACAATTCTAAAGTAAATAGTTTATGCCCAGTGCTAATCGGTATAAGAAAAGAAAATGTTGTGCCCAACACTCATCGACATGTAGTCAAATTAGCCTTACTCAATCTATCCTATGGCATATCAACTATATTCGACTTTGCTCGAACAGTTAATAGGGTAACTAATAGTCCAATTTCATTATAAGTTCGGTTCCCATTCTATCAATCTCAATATTATCAATTCATCAATCAAGATATCATTTCATACATAGCATAGCATGAATCATCCTAATTTTAAGCCAATTTCACAATTTCACCAAGTTATACTAATTTTAATTTTATTCAATTTAATCCTCTATCTCGATAATCAATCAAATCCATACCAATATGATTCGATCAGTCATAATCAACTATAAATTCATTAAACATCTCAAATTAGTATTCATCATGTTCAACTTATTAGTCAATTTATAATTTCTTTATGATATAGTCCATATCTCACCTTTTGTACCAAGTTGCAAACAATTCAAATTACTATCAAACATACACAAATTTATAATTCAAATATATAAAAATTTAAATAAAATCATGCCATATGAACTTACCTGAAAAAATCAGAAATTAAGTTGAAACTTCAAGGACTATTCAACAAATTTGTCTTTTCCCCGATTATTTCTGATTTGGTCCAATTTTTTTATCTATACAATTATTCAATTTAATTTATCAATTCTAAATAACTTATACCATCCTATTATATGCCTATGTTAGTTCAATTTTATTTATCAAATGCTCCCTAAAGTTTTACATTTTATTCAATTTAGTCCCTAAAACTGAAATTGTCATAACTTTCAAATTTGAGCTTCAATTTCAAAACCAATCTTAATTACATCCTTCTATAACCCTTTATTGTCAATAATTATAGAAATTTAACATCAATTTCAAATTTTACACACTTTAGTCTCTATGTTTCTTTTCATATCTAAGCTTAAGATCTAACTATTTAACACCAATTTATTTAACAATTCATAAATAGAAAATTTTAGAAACTTTAACAATTTTTCAATTTGGTAAACGAGCTAACTAAATCAAGTTCTCACAACCTCAAAAACATAAAAATCACAAAAAATGACTAAATTGAATATGCAAATTTAGAGTCGAAAGTTTGAAAGCTCCAAACCCTTTTTTTTTCCTTAGCTTTAGAGATGGAGAAGAATATGGATGAAATATTTTTGTTTTTCTTGTTTAATTTGTCTTATATACTTAATTAGTTTAGTAGTTAATCATAATTAACTTAATTAATCAAACTTAAACTTGATCAATTAATTTGGACGGTTACAACTAGTCCCCACCACCTTTTGGCTAAAATAAATTAGTTCAATTGCTCGATTGGTCCTTCAATTAATCAGAAATCCATAGCGATTAAATTTTATAATTTAGTCCTTATACCTTAATTAACTATCCAATTGACAAAATTAAGGTTAATTAAGGACTAAAATTTAATTAACCTTTATACTAATATTGTAAATATTAAATAATAATATTTACAGACTCGAACATTAGAAATGGGATTCGAAACCGTCGCTTCCGACACTACTAAAAATCGAGCTATTACAACTTATCTAAGCTTAATATCTACCAAATTCAATCCTAAATTCTCAACAATGAAAACTTGCTAAATATTTAACAACTGAATAAATTTATACATGAGCTAGCTAAATCAAACTCCTATGATCATAAATTTATATAAAAATTCATAAATTTAACTTGGCTACCTTATTAGAATCAATGTTTGAATGTATAGGATGTTCAAGCTTTTTATTTCTTTTTCTCTTCAAGAATCGATGGAAGCAAATGAAGATTACCATCTTTCTTTTCACTACAATATTATTTATACCTTAATTAGCTTTAATTTAATTATTTTAAATAACATATTAATATACATAATTTATTTATAATTTAAACTAAGTGGGACAATTATCATCCACTATCGACTATTTAATATTGATTTATTTATATTTTGGCCCTTTAGACAATTACTATCTAGCTCCCCAATCATTTTCTTAATTAAAACTCAACAGCGATTGGATTTTTACAATTTAGTCTCTGAGCTTTAACTAATTAAATTATCGGCTAAATTACTTAACTGAACTTTACTATATTATCATAATAACTTTCTTATATTATATTTATAGACTCAGTTTACGAAAATGGGATTCAAAAACCGTATTTTTGGAGACCACTGGAAATCGGGTCATTACACACATTCTCATCTACCTAGTGGCAAAGCCAAGGGGCTAAAAAGGGCAATGGCGAAGCCAGGGCGCTGGCAGGGGCCTCGCCCCCCTCAAATAGGCCTTTTATAATTTATAAAATTTTAAATTAGTAATGGTAAATTTGCACTTTGCCCCCCCAAAAAATGATAAAATTTTGATTTAATCCTTTAAAAACTATAAATATTTAGACTATTAAAATGAAGAAATTGCATTTTTACTATCATCAATGTAACACCCCCTAACCCGTATTCGACTCCGAAACAGGGTTACAGAGCATTACCGGACTTACAGATCAAACAATCAAACATTTCATATTCATTTCTCATTCAAAACAAAAACCATTCATATTCAATTATATAGTCCCTAATACGAGCCCTCAAGGCCCAAAATAAACATTAAAAATGGTTCGAGACTAAACCGAGTACTCAAGAAATTTTTCGAAAAACACTGAAATTTTTCAAAGTGCAGGGGACACACACTCGTGTGGCTAGGCCGTGTGAGTCACGCCCGTGTCTCAGGCAGTGTGGGCATACGAAAAGGGGACACAAGGCCGTGTTTCAGCCCATGTCTGCACCCATGTAACTCACTGACTTGGGTCACATAGCCAGACCACATGCCCGTGTGCCAAGCCGTGTACCCTTCGAAATGGCCTTACACGCCTGTGTGTCAGGCCGTGTGTTAAGCCGTGTAGAAACTGGAGGGTATACTGACTTGTGCCACACGGCCAAACCGCATGCCCATGTGCTAGGCCGTATGAAGCTACTGACTTGATTTCTATAGAAGTTACTGGGTACACATGGCCGTGTGTCACACACGGCTGAGACACGCGTCTGTGTCTCTACCCGTGTGGACAAAAATAGGCTATTTTCCAAGCCACATTTCTCACCCAAATCGGTACCAACTTAAACACATCCATTTGCCTATAACCATGGCATAATTAGACATTCGAAACCAACCAATATCAAGCTTATAACATGCAATATCCACACATACAACACAATGTCCATAAGCACCTCAATTGACCCCTTATAATCATGCAAACTTGTATTTTAAACATACCTAAATGGTCAAACACATACATGCATCATTATGCCTATAACTTAAAATGTATGCCACTTATCAAACTCAACCATTTGGTACCCAAAATACTAATTCACAACCAAGGCATTCATATGGCAACCATACATCACATACAACAAGGCTATTTACATATTTACATAACAAAATATACCAAATTCAAGCCAAATCAAATGGCTAAATACATGATAAAACACATAGGCTACCATTAGCCAAAATGACTTATACATGCCATTAAACCCAAAATATACTGTCAAAAGTACCAAAATAAGCATTTGATAGTGTGATGAGATCTCCGACAACTTCCAATGTAACGTCCCCCTACCTGAGACCGTTGCCGGAGTCAAGCAGGAGACATTACAAAACTTATCTTAGCACTTAAACAGTTTTCGTAGTAAACTATCCATCTGCATCACGGTCGCTAAAAAAATCATATCTCGAGTTACGAAACTCGAAATCCAATTCTATAAATTTTCCCTGAAACTAGAGTCATATATCTACTTACTAATTTTTTTTCTAGAATTTTTGGTCAGGCCAATTAGTACAGTTTATTAGAAAAATTCTCCCCTGTTTCAGGGTTCGGCTACTCTGACCCTTGTGCACTACGAATCAAATTTCTTCCTGTACAGAAATCCAATGACTATGCCATTTCTTTCAATTAAAAATAGACTCAATAAAGAATCCATACAAAAAAAGTTTGAGTCCTAATTCTTAATACACAATTTATGGTGAATTTCTAAAGTCAGAATAGGGAATCCAGAAATTATTATAACCCTGTTTCACCAAAACGTAAATATCTCATAAAATACAACTCTTTTACCTATTTTGTTTCTTCCATATAAAAATAGATTCATTAAGATTCAATTAAATATTTTATTCATCATCTAACTCACTTTATACTATTTTTGGTATATTTTCAAAGTTGGACTACTGTTACTGTCCAAATCTGTTTTAGTATAAAATGTTGATAACTAAGTTTATAACATCTTCATTTCTTCTCTCTACAACATTTACCAACAATTCCTCTTATTACTCTTCACTAACATATCAAAACATACCATACTTAAGGTTTTGGTAACATTTACAAAACATACCAAAATATCACTTAACAACTTAGATACTTTCAAAATAACCAAAAGACATCCTAGGTACAATGCCATTTTCTAAAAAGATAGAAACTTCACCAATTTGAGTTTGGGGATCGGCTTGTATGCTGAGTCCTTATACTTTCGTACCTAGCCTGCGCACGGAACAAACCGTACGCTGAGAATACTCTCAGTGGTATTTCTATAAACAATAGCTTAATCAACTTTAAAACATGGTAATTCAAACACATTATTGCTATTATTCAATATCAATCAGTACTTTAATAACCTTTACTTTATTTACCCTTATTAACATAACTCGGATACTAACGGATACACGGATCCAACCCACACTCCGGGATAAGCACCTAGTGCTTCATCGGAACAAATTCGGAACTTTAACATTATAGTACACAAAGTACTTCATCGAAACAAATCCGGAACTTTAACAGTAGTCGACACATAGTGTCTCATCGACTAAATGTCGGAATATTCCAATAGTTCCAATTCCTATGACATGTCAACTATATCCGACTAGCCCGACACTGTTAATAGGGTATTCAAAATCACATTCATTTCAATATGGTAAAAATACTTACCTCATTCACATTTTCATACAATATCAATATCAAATATAGCAATAACGATTAAGCTCGGTTTATAGAAATACAAACCACTATTTATCGAATTTAATCGATATCTTCGTTCACTTTCTCTTTTCCCTTCTTTGATGACGTATCCGGTGCTACGTTTGCTACTAACAATCATACAATTAAAAATCATCAATATACTAATTCATAAAACACATTTTTCACTTTCTATCAAACTTTTACAAAAATTCCAATTTCGTCCTTTTTCCATTACTAATCTTTTTTTCTTTAACTTAAGCTTCATATTCTCTTTTAATCAACTCATTAACAATTTCTAACTCATAAAATTCATTATAAAACATAAATTTTGAGCTCTATTCAACTTAATCCCTATTTAAACCTAACTTAGAATTCTTTTAATAAATCACGCAATTTTCACTTCTAACTTCAATTCCTATCAATTTAACCCATAAAACCTCAATTTATTCAACTAAATCAATATCTAAAAATTTTCTATTTTTTTCATTTTAACATCATACATGTAGAACTTTGAATTAGGCATCCATAAACATAAAAATCATAAGAAAATGAGCTAAAACAACTTACCAATCAAGCTTTAGGGCCTTAATCCTCAAATTTCCCTTTTCTATTTCTTTCTTTCTTTCTTTCTTTCTTTCTTTCTTTCTTTCTTTCTTTCTTTCTTTCTCACGTTTGCTCTCTGTAACTCTTTCTATGTTTCTTTACTCATTATTCTTTATTCATTATACTATATTATATTATTATTAACCTATAATAAATATAAAATTAACATGTGTAATAGCTATAACATAAAATATCTTATAGCTATTACACATATATACCAACTATTACACATGTTATATCATACATTCACACACATGGCACTTAGGGTCTAATTGCTAGATTAGTCCCTTTTACTTCTTTAATCTATAATTAAACTTTTATTCCTTATGCAATTTAATCCTTTAAACTAAATTCAAGCTACTTCACTTAATTAAACACTAAATAACCATTCAACGATAATTCATAAATATTTCTAATAAATATTCATGAATAAATTTCACGGAAACAGTACTCAAGACTCAATTTCTGATACCGTAACTTTCAGTTCATTACAATTCTCTCCCCCTTAATAAATTTCGTCCTCGAAATTTACTTGAAAAGAGATGGGGGTATTGAGATCTCATCGTTTCTTCTGGTTCCCATGTAGCTTCTTCAACACTGTGACTTCGCCATAGCATTTTTACTAAAGGAATACGTTTATTACGTAATTCTTTTACCTCTCGTGCTAGAATCTCAACTGGTTCTTCTTCATACGATAAGTCAGGTCGAATCTCTACATTCTCGGTAGTAATAACATGTGAAGGATCTGATCGATATCTTCTTAGCATAGAAACATGGAAGACATCGTGCATTTTCTGTAGTTCAGGAGGTAAGGCCAATCGATATGCTGCTGGTCCAATTCTCTCAATAACTTCGTAAGGCCCGATAAAACGAGGACTTAATTTTCCTTTTTGACCAAATCTTAGAATTTTCTTCCAAGGTGAAACCTTTAAAAATACTTTATCCCCGACTGAGTATTCAATATCCCGTCGTTTCAAATCTGCATACGATTTCTGTCTATCAAAAGCAGTTTTCAATCTTTCCTGAATTTTCTTAACTGTACTTTCTGTTTCTTGAACCAATTCAGGTCCAATCATCTTCTTCTCATTCAGTTCTGTCCAACATACGGGTGATCGGCATCTTCGCCCATACAAAGCCTCATACGGTGCCATCTGTATACTTGACTGGAAACTATTATTATACACAAATTCGGCTAATGACAAATAATATTCCCAGTTAGACTCAAAATCAATCATACAGGCTCGAAGCATATCTTCTAAAATTTGTATTACCCGTTCAGATTGACCATCAGTCTGTGGATGAAAAGCTGTACTAAAATGAAGTCGAGTACCGAAAGATTCATGTAATTGCTTCCAAAACCTTGACGTAAACCTTAGATCTCTGTTAGAAATTATTGATTTTGGAATACCATGTAATCTAATGATTTCCCGAACATAAACCTCAGCAAGTTTCTTTAACGACTAATCGGTTCTCACAGCTAAAAAATGAGCCGACTTCGTAAGTCGATCAACTATTACCTAAATAGCATTCTTTTTACTTGTAGACATCGGTAATCCCGTCACAAAGTCCATCGTTATTCGGTCCCATTTCCATTCAGGAATATTGATGGGTTGAAGTAATCCCGATGGAACTTGATGTTCTGCCTTCACTCGTTGACAAGTCAAACACTTTGCCACATATTCAGTTATATCCTTTTTCATTCCCGACCACCAATACAATTCACGCAAATCAAGATACATTTTCATACCTCCAGGATGAAATGCAAATGGACTATTATGAGCTTCTCGAAGAATTAACTCTTTCAACTCAGAATTATTCGGAATGCAAAGTCGATTCTGAAATCTTAGACAGCCATTTCCATCAATGCTAAAATTTTCTGTTGTACCATTCCGAATCATCTCTCTTTTCTTTAACAACTTATCATCTTTTAACTGTGCTAATCTGATTCGATCAAACATTACTGGCTTTATTCTTAATTCAGTCAAAAGGCTTCCATCTTCAGTGATACTAAGTTGTGCGAACATTGCGCGTAATTCAATCGCAGCTTTTCTACTCAGTGCGTCAGCTACTACATTAGCCTTCCCTGGATGATAGTCTATGACACAATCATAGTCTTTTAGAAGCTCTATCCAACGCCTTTGTCTCAGATTCAATTCTTTTGCGAAAGCAGATACTTCAAACTTTTATGATCCGTATAAACATAGCACTTTTCACCATAAAGATAGTGCCTCCAAATCTTTAAGGCAAAAATTACAGCTGCTAATTCTAAATCATGAGTTGGATAGTTGCGTTCATGCGGTTTCAGTTGCAGTGAAGCATAAGCAATGACTTTCCCGTTCTGCATCAGTACACATCCCAGTCCACTCAATGAAACATCACTGTACACTACAAAATCTCTTTCTGATTCTGGTAAAGTCAATACCGGTGCCTCTGTTAACATTCGTTTCAATGCTTCAAAACTTTTCTGACATTGCTCATTCCAAACAAATGGAATATTCTTCTGTAGTAGCTTGGTCAACGGTAAGGCTATCTTTGAAAATCCGTTGACGAATCTTCGATAGTAACCAGCCAATCCAAGAAAACTTCGTACCTCTGATACATTCTTAGGAACTTTCCACTGAATAACTGCTTCAATCTTCTTTGGATCCACTCTAATTCCATCCGCTGATACGACATGACCAAGAAACACAACTTCTGATAACCAGAATTCACACTTGCTCAATTTTCCGTACAGTTGCTTTTCTCGTAGTATTTGCAAAACAATCTGGAGATATTGCTCATGATCTTTTTCTGACTTGGAATACACCAAAATATCATCGATAAAAACTACTACGAACTGATCCAAGTATGGCTGAAAAATCCGATTCATAAGATCCATAAAAGCAGCAGGGGCATTTGTCAGTCCAAATGGCATCACTAAAAATTCATAATGCCCATACCTCGTACGGAATGCCGTCTTCAATATGTCGCACTCTTTTACTTTCAACTGATAGTATCCTGACCTTAGATCAATCTTTGAAAATACGGAAGCTCCTTTCAGTTGATCAAACAAATCATCTATTCGGGGAAGTGGATACTTGTTCTTGACAGTCAATTTGTTGAGTTGTCGATAATCAATGCACAACCGCATCGACCCATCTTTCTTCTTAACAAATAACATTGGAGCTCCCCATGATGATGTACTAGGTCGTACAAAACCTCTGTCCAATAAGTCTTGCAACTATACTTTTAATTCCTTTAGCTCAGTAGGTGCCATACGGTACGAAGGTATCGATACCGGATCTGTACCTGGGTAGACTTCAATCACAAATTCTACCTCTCGATCAGGGGGTAATCCAGGTAATTCCTCAGGGAATACATCAGAAAATTCACATACAGTCTGAATTTTACTACACTGACTTTCAACTGAATCCGAATTAATCACATATGCTAAGAAAGCATTACAACCTCGATGAAGAAGCTTGCTAGCTTTAATGGCCGAAACAATACGAATTGATCCACTAGTCCGAATACCATTTACTTCAATTCTATCTTCACTTTCATTCTGAACAATAAACTTCTTCTTATAACAGTCTAAAATCACTCCATGTTCTGATAACCAGTCCATTCCCAAAATAACATCAAAGTCGCCAAATGGCATAATCAACAGATCAACAGGGAATATTCTATCTTGAATCATTAACGAACATCTTCGACATATATGGTTCACTAAAGTAGTTTGTCCCAGTGGACTAGACACTTCTATCATAACTTTAGACAATTCAAACTCTAATTTTTTTGTCTCAACTACTTTCATATTAACATATGAATGTGATGACCCAGGGTCTATTAAAGCATAAACGGGTGTTGAATTCAATAAGAATATACCTGTCACCATATCGTGAGCATCTCTCTCTTCTCGAGTCCTCACAACATACGCTCGAGCTGGAGCTCTAGCTTCAGATTGTTGTGTAGCACTCTCACTAGTTCTTCTAGTACCACCTCTAGCAAACAAACTACTTCGGCCTGATCCCCGGCCTCTGGAAGCAAATTCAGATCTTTGCACTACTGTCGGTGTCGTTCCAGATATCTTTGGGCAATCTTTAATAAAATGATCGGTAGCTCCACAACGGAAACAACCTCCAGTCAACTTTCTACACTCCTCTTTGTGTCGGTTTCCACAATGCTCACATATTGGAATTTCAGTATTCTGAACTGGACTTCGGATACTGCCAGTAGACCCAGTAGTCTATCTTTTCCGACCTTGATCACTCCTTTCCGATCGAGAACTAAATCTCCAATTACCTCGTGATTCCTTTGACCGCTTAAGCTGTGGACTTGAACTAACCATTCCGGGACGTTTTTCAGTCGAACGAGCAACTTCAGACTTTTTATCCCTTCCGAGAATTTGTTCAATCATCTTAGCTCTTTCCATTAAATCCGCAAACTCAGTGATTCTAAGAGGCATCAACTGTAGTCTAAATTCATCACGTAATCCTCTTAAAAATCTTTTACATCGGTCAGCTTCAGTCGGTACAAACTCAGTGGCATATCTGCTCAATCTCAAAAATTCTCGTTCATAATCCACTATGAGCATCTCACCTTGTTTCAGTGTTAAGAACTCTTGTCTTTTGTCCTCTATGTACATTTCTCCCAAATACTTATTTTGAAACTCTTTTTGAAAGAAGTCCCAACTTATTTGTTCCTCAAGACATTCTGAATCACTGATTCCCACCATACTAAAGCTTCCTCTTGGAGTAATGAGACAACACACACTAAGCTTTCTTGTGGTGTACATTCAAGTTGCTTCAGAACTCTCTTTGTAGTCTTTAACCAATTTTCAGCAGTAGTCGAATCAATTCCCTTTGCACCCAAAAATTCTGTAGCTCCATATTTTCTCAATTCTTTAATTGGAGCTCTTCGGGTAGTAGGGATAGAGGACGTAGCAAGCATTGTTCCTACCGCTTTTTGAAGGGCATCGGCGATTATTCTAAAGACTTCAGTATTATCACTTCCAACATTCGGTTGATTTCCCACTGGATTCACACTTGGAGTTGCAGACTCCGATTCATTCACATTATACGGTTCATCATCTTCACTATACATCTCTTGATCAGTAACCTCAATGCTTTTATCAGACATTCTTAATGCTATAAAACAAAAATATTCAACAAACATATCAGCATCCAATCCCAACTCAAATTTGACTCAGTAATGGCATGTACCTCTAGATTCACATTGACATTCGATTTAGTCCTAGAACCGACTAAACCTAATTAGCTCTGATACCAATCAATATTGTAACGTCCCCCTACCCGAGACCGTTGCCGGAGTCAAGCAAGAGACATTACAAAACTTATCTTAGCACTTAAACAGTTTTCGTAGTAAACTATCCATCTGCGTCATGGTAGCTAAAAAAATCATATCTCGATTTAAGAAACTCGAAATCCAATTCTGTAAATTTTCCCTGAAACTAGACTCATATATCTACTTACAAATTTTTTTCTAGAATTTTTGGTCAGGCAAATTAGTACATTTTATTAGAAAAAGTCTCGCCTGTTTCAGGGTTCGACTACTCTGACCCTTGTGCACTACGAATCAAATTTCTTCCTGTACAGAAATCCAATGACTATGCCATTTCTTTCAATTAAAAATAGACTCAATAAGGAATCCATACAAATAAATTTTGAGTCCTAATTCTTAATACACAATTTATGGTGAATTTCTAAAGTCAGAACAGGGAATCTAGAAATTGTTCTAACCCTGTTTCACCAAAACGTAAATATCTCATAAAATACAACTCTTTTACCTATTTTGTTTCTTCCATATAAAAATAGATTAATTAAGCTTCAATTACATATTTTATTCATCATCTATTTCAGTTTATACTATTTTCGGTATATTTTCAAAGTTGGACTACTGTTACTATCCAAATCTGTTTTAGTATAAAATGTTGATAACTAAGTTTATAACATCTTCATTTCTTCTCTCTACAACATTTACCAACAATTCCTCTTATTACTCTTCACTAACATATCAAAACATACCATACTTAAGGTTTTGGTAACATTTACAAAACATACCAAAACATCACTTAACAACTTAGATACTTTCAAAATAACCAAAAGACATCTTAGGTACAATGCCATTTTCTAAAAAGATAGAAACTTCACCAATTTGAGTTTAGGGATCGGCTTGTATGCTGAGTCCTTATACTTTCGTACCTAGCCTGCGCACGGAAACAAACCGTACGCTGAGAATACTCTCAGTGGTATTTCTATAAACAATAGCTTAATCAACTTTAAAACATGGTAATTCAAACACATTATTGCTATTATTCAATATCAATCAGTACTTTAATAACCTTTACTTTATTTACCCTTATTAACATAACTCGGATACTAACGGATACACGGATCCAACCCACACTCCGGGATAAGCACATAGTGCTTCATCGGAACAAATTCGGAACTTTAACATTATAGTACACAAAGTACTTCATCGGAACAAATCCGGAACTTTAACAGTAGTCGACACATAGTGTCTCATCGACTCAATGTCGGAATATCCCAATAGTTCCAATTCCTATGACATGTCAACTATATCCGACTAGCCCCACACTGTTAATAGGGTATTCAAAATCACATTCATTTCAATATGGTAGAAATACTTACCTCATTCACATTTTCATACAATATCAATATCAAATATAGCAATAACGATTAAGCTCGGTTTATAGAAATACAAACCACTATTTATCGAATTTAATCGATATCTTCGTTCACTTTCTCTTTTCCCTTCTTTGATGACGTATCCGGTGCTACGTTTGCTACTAACAATCATACAATTAAAAATCATCAATATACTAATTCATAAAACACATTTTTCACTTTCTATCAAACTTTTACAAAAATTCCAATCTCGTCTTTTTTCCATTACTAATCTTTTTTTCTTTAACTTAAGCTTCATATTCTCTTTTAATCAACTCATTAACAATTTCTAACTCATAAAATTCATTATAAAACATAAATTTTGAGCTCTATTCAACTTAATCCCTATTTAAACCTAACTTAGAACTCTTTTAATAAATCACTCAATTTTCACTTCTAACTTCAATTCCTATCAATTTAACCCATAAAACCTCAATTTATTCAACTAAATCAATATCTAAAAATTTTCTATTTTTCTTCATTTTAACCTCATACATGTAGAACTTTGAATTAGACATCCATAAACATAAAAATCATAAGAAAATTAGCTAAAACAACTTACCAATCAAGCTTTAGGGCCTTAATCCTCAAATTTCCCTTTTCTATTTCTTTCTTTCTTTCTTTCTTTCTTTCTTTCTTTCTTTCTCACGTTTGCTCTCTGTAACTCTTTCTATGTTTCTTTACTCATTATTCTTTATTCATTATACTATATTATATTATTATTAACCTATAATAAATATAAAATTAACATGTGTAATAGCTATAACATAAAATATCTTATAGCTATTACACATATATACCAACTATTACACATGTTATATCATACATTCACATACATGGCACTTAGGGTCTAATTGCTAGATTAGTCCCTTTTACTTCTTTAATCTATAATTAAACTTTTATTCCTTATGCAATTTAATCCTTTAAACTAAATTCAAGCTACTTCACTTAATTAAACACTAAATAACCATTCAACTATAATTCATAAATATTTCTAATAAATATTCATGAATAAATTTCACGGAAACAGTACTCAAGACTCAATTTCCGATACCGTAACTTTCGGTTCATTACATCCAATCCGAACGAGCTTCTGAAACACTATAAAACATGGAAAAATAAATAGAGTAAGCAATTAAACTTAATAAGTTCGTATAACTAAAAATACAACTTACCAACTAACCACAATGTAGTTAATAACATTTAGGCATAATACAACTCAATTGGCCCAGAAGCCTAACACAAAAATCATCAGCCATGTTAGCCATGTATTCATATGCCAAACATATATATACCACTTCCCGTATTTCACATAAATACCTGTACTAGTTCCTATCAAACTTGTATAATCTCGTAACAACACTATGTCCGTTGAACCACTTATAATATCGTTAGATACGCGGGTAGTACACGCAAGGTGTACTGAACTGTAATCCGTCAATTCTTGTACATGTATGCTCATACAAGCTATAAACGGTAAGCTCCTCCAAGCTGAATAACGGCAAGCTCATACGAGCTAAGTATCGGTAAGCTCATAAGAGCTGGAATCGATAACCCTAATGACATGTTATTTGCATCCTACGAATTTCTAATGTTCAAACGGGGCTCGGTATTCTTCGTATGTCGTCAGTTATGCGCTCGATAATTATACATAGTAATTACACAATCCACATACATATATTTCAATTAAGCATATAAATACGCGATTTAATTACATGAATTTACTTCAAACTCGTACGAAGAAAAATGATCGTTTAATCCAAAACTTTGTCATTTCCCCAATCTAAATTCGTACGTTGCTTTTCTTGATCTATACAATAAAATTTAACTAATTTAAGCATCATTCTATTCAATTCATTCGAAAAATCATGTTATGGTAAAATTACTATTTTGCCCTTATACTTTTGACTTTTTACAATTTAGTCCCTAGGCTCGTAAAATGAAATTCCATGCAATTTTGCCCCACCCAACCTAGCCGAATAACATATATGCTCATAGCATCCCGTACATTTCACAGTTTCTCCCATTTATCACACAATTTACTCATTTCTCAATTTAACCCCTAATTGGCAATTTTATTAAAAAATCACTTAACAAAAGTTGTTAAATTCTCAACAAAGATTCATTTTCTTCCATTAAACTTCAAAACCCTAACATAGTCATCAATAGAAAATCTCAAACTATCCAATATTTTTGCAAATTAGTCCCCTAGTTAGCTAGGTTAACTTACAACGATCCCGAAAACATAAAAATCAACAAAAACGGGACAAGATATCACTTACATGCAAGAGATTTATTTTGCTAAAATTTTGAGCTTCCTTGGATCTTTCTTGCTGAAAATTTCGGTTGAGAAATGAAGCAAGAAGATGACCATTTTGTGTTATTTTATTTAATTTAGCTTTTATTACCTAATTATCATTTTAACCTTACCTAACTTCAAAAAAAAAACAAAAAAAAATTGTCAAGCCATGCACATCCACTATCACCTTTAATGGTCTAATTACCATATAAGGACCTCCACTTTAAAGTTCTATAGCTATTTAATACCTTTACCTATAAGAACACAACTTTTGCACTTTACGCAATTTAGTCCTTTTCATCAAATTGAGCATACAAATAGTAAAATTTCTTAACGAAACTTTTATACAATAATACTATCATGCTATATATCACAAAATAATACTAAAATAAATTTTTTGACTTCAGATTTGTGGTCCCGAACTACTGTTCTGATTTTACTGAAAACGAGTTGTTATAATAAAAATATACAATTTAATTTTGCCTCCCTGAAAAAAATATTTTGGCTCCGCCACTGGGTAAAGGCACCAACCCCCTAAAATGGAAAATTTTCATTTAGGCCCCTTTATAATTTATAAAATTTTAAATTAGTAATGGTAAACTTGCATTTTGCCTCCCTCCCCCCAAAATGATAAAAATTTGATTTAATCCTTTAAAAATTATAAAGATATAGGCTATTAAAATGGTGAAATTGCATTTTTACTATCGCAAAAATATAAAATTTAATTTCATCACCCCCTAAAAAATTTTTTTGGCTTCGCCCCTGATTCTACCATTACCATGACCTCTTCCTCCAAATTGATTTCCATGAGAAATATTTAAGGCATGTTATTTCTCAATATGAGAGTTCATGCACAAGCACACTACTTTGCAACTCATCAATTGTTAGCGTGCTCATATCCTTTCATTCCTCTATGGAGGATACAACATGGTCGAACTTCGAAGTCATGGAACACAAAATATTTTCGACAAAAACATCACCATTTATTTACCATTTTCTTTCATTTTGTTAGCAATGGTAAGAGTTTGGGAAAAATACTCATTCACATATTCTCCCTCCTTCATGTGAGGAGCCTCAAATTCTTTGTGAAGAGCTTGTAAATATGCATGATTAACTCGTGCTGAACCTTGATATTTTTGCTTCATAGAATTACACATGTCTTTTGTCATGTCCTTGTTGAGAACCATTTCCAAGATTGAATGATCTAAGGCTTGACACAAATAATTCTTTGTTTTCAAGTCTTTTAGTTTTTTATTGTCAATGTGATTTCTCTCTTTGTTTCTGTCAGAATTGAATATTCAATTACTATAGGAATTCCATTCTCTACTAGGCCCTAATATTCCTTTGGTCGCAAAAATTCTCCATGAGCATCGCCCAAAATCATAGTGCCCATCAAATTTCGATATTGTTGTTCGCAAAAAAAAAACTCTCTGTTGGCATCTTTGGGTTGCAAAACCCTTAGAAAAACTTTAATCGAATACCAAAACTAAAAGACAATTTATGAGAGCAAAAGAATTGATGGAGAAAATCTGATGCATTAAATTGAAACAATCTTAGCTTTATATAGAGCCTTACATAATGTTAAGAAATAAGAAGTGTTGCAACAAAATGGTGGTTAAAATTGTTATAGTATGCTAGTAGTTAAGGTTTCTGTTACAATGTCAGTTGATAGTTACAATATGTATAAATATCATAACTTGGCCTTCAGTATAATGTGAAGAAATGAGATTCTTTTCTACTATCTTGTTATATTTTCTTTGATTGTTTTGCTATTTGATGATATCTCATTATGGTATCTAAGCCAAAGTCTTTTTTGGTGTAATGGGTGTGTTTGTGTTTCTTTCATGGCACTCGAAGTTATCTCTGGCAACAATAACAGTTATCATCAGTCATTCAATACGGTTGCACCGGTGGATGGTTCTTCTCCCGATCCTGAATGTGTTTCTTTTGTTTCTAGTAGGAAGATCCAACCGTTTCCAGAGTATGACACTATGAAACTACTTGAGCACAATTTCCTTCTACGGAAACATCTGGTTATGCTAATTCTTGAAGGTTATAGGCTGCATGAATTTGTTCTATGGATGCTTAGTGTTCCTTCTCAATATATAATTGACAAGGATGGCAACCTTGTTGGTAATCCTGACTTCTTGTTACATAAGCAACAAGATAAATTGTTAGCTTCTTAGTTATTGTCTACTGTGATGAAATCTTGGTATATCTCACCAATGCCAATTCTAGTTTTGATGTTTGGACAATTGTTGCAAGGTGTTTTGCTACTAAGTCGAGTACGACAATCTCTAGTCTGAGACATTCGTTGTACACTGAGAAAAAAGGGCAATTGACTATTAAGGAATATTTAGCCAAAATTAAGGGTATGTGTACACCCTAAGGGCTACAGACAATGTAACACCCCTAACCCGTAATCAACACCGAAACAGGGTTACGAAGTATTACCGAACTTATAAATCAATAAATCATACATTTTGTATACATTATGATTCATATAAAAAACCATTCAAATACATTTTTACAGTCTCTAATACGAGCCCTCAATGCCCAAATACACATAGAAGTGGTCTGGGACTAAACCGAGTTCTCTACGAATTTTTAAAAATCATGAAAATTTTTTCAAAATGCAGGGGTCACACGCCCATGTGGACAGGGGCACGCCCCTTAGGCCGTGTTTAACCCTGTGTAACTCTTTGACTTGGGTCACACGGCCAGGCCACACGCCCGTGTGCCAAGCCATGTGCTAGGCCGTGTGAAAACTAGAGAGTATACTGACTTGTATCACACGGCCAAGCCACACACTCGTGTGCTAGGCCGTGTGAAGCTACTGATTTGATTTCAAAAGAAGCATCAAGAGACACATGGTCGTGTCACCTGGCCATGCGTCACACACGGCTTAGACACACGCCCGTGTCTCTGCCCGTGTGGAAAAAAATAGGCTATTTTCCAAGCCATATTCCTCACCCATATTGGTACCAACCTATACACATCAATTGACATACAATTATGGCATAAATAGGTACTCAAAACCAACCAATATCAAGTTTATAACATGAACATTTACACCACAACATAATATAACAAACAAACTCATTCGACCATCTTAAAATATACCCGACATACTTCAAAGGTTATCTAAATGATCAACTACATGTATGAGACATTATATCTTACTTAGCATTCATAACATTCTCAAATGTCAACCACTTGGTACTTTCAATACATATTCATCAACATGATTTCACATAGCAAATATACACAACACACCAAAAGATCATTATACGTATTTATAAACCAAGTATACCAAAATAAGCCAAAACCACATGCTATACATATAACCAAAACAACATAAGACATATAGGCCAGATTAGCCAAAACACCTATACATGCCATTTAACACAAAATGTAAAGTTTAAGTACCAAAATAGAGTTGATATGCAACACGATCTCTGACAACTTCCAAAATCGAGCGAGCTTCCAACACTAAAAAAAACATAGAAATAAACAGAGTAAGCAATTAAGCTTGTAAGGTTGAATAATATGAATTAAACTACCATTTGAACAACATTAGGTAAGTAAACCCAAAGCATGATACAATTCAATTTGGCCAAAGCCTATAATACAATCCATAATCTCATTAGTTATATATTCACATAAAACAAAAATCCTATAGGAGCTCATTAATTGATTAAATTCAATATAAACATGTATCAAATATCAACCATTTCCATATAATTACTAGTACTTATTCATATCTGTAACACCCCTAACCCGTATCCGTCGCCGGACTAGGGTCGCAAGGCATTACTGAACATGCACACAGTTTTGAACATTCACATATTATCACAAGCCTTATCTTATATATATATAAGAAGGGCATGAAACTAATTAAATATATACATGTTACATTTACAAATCACAGATTAATCACCTTAATGGTAATCAAATGCTATAATAAAAAAAATTATAGCTTTTATTTAATAATTCTATACAGGTGCAGGTTTAACCACTTAAGTCATATTACAAGATATTATGCCTCTTAACAATTATGGCATAATTAATTTCACAAATAATCAATAATAATGTAACACCCTGAATTTGGGCCTAGAAGTATTAGGCCTTGAGTGTGGGTCCGTAAGGAGTGTAATAGGTATTTAATTGTCATGATGACACATTAATGTCTCTTTGTTAATCCCTGAAAGGTAGAGAAATCTGGTCAAACTGGTTTAGCAAAATTTGGTATAAGAGAAAACTGGATGCTGGATGAGGCTTTAAATATTGTGTTAAAAAACACAAGAAGCTTGTAGTCTATGTTTGATCATAAGTTTATGAGAGCCTGGTAAGCTTGGCTTACAATTATTTTTTTTAAGGAACCTGGACTTGGCCTTAGACCTTAATAATTGGGGATAAAATGACACAAAAGCGTGGCTTGGCAAGTAGCGTGTGAGTATCAGAGGGGATGGTTCGAATCCATGCAAGAGCATTTTTTGTACAGTGCAGAGTTGGTGTTGAATTAAACTCTAATGTGGAGGGGATCCCACATCGGGAAGCTAACATAAGAGTGGTTGCGAAGCTGGCTTTAAATAGAGGGAACCATGAGGAAGTAATGGTACCTTTTCTTGGCTGATCCCTCACTGTATGGCGTCTCGTTTGGGTTGGGCGTCTGCTAAAGTGTCGAGGTGGATTAACTCCAGTCTCCTATAGTGTGTATTTTCTCGTACTCTAGCTGTAGGATGGCTACTTCGGGCTGGATGGGCTGAAGGGGCAGTGGGCCCAATGGCCTACGGGCCCAATTGGATAGTTGTTTGATTGTGTGTAAATATGACAGGCAGGAATCTCATATTTGCTAATTGCGCTAAAGGCACACGAGCGTGTGGCCATTGGGCCGAGAATAGGCTTTAGGCTATTCTATTGTATCCCTATTAAGAAACTTAGTTACCAAATTACTGATGCCTCGATTGTAGAAATTACCATCGATTACAGATACTGATGTTTAACCACTCGGATTACTGTAAATATTACCATGTACCCTCAGTTTTACGAAAAACCAGTTTTTTATACCCCGTCAATATGAAATTACTGAAAATACCCTTGTAGCCGATAGATTAATAAACCCAAATAACCCCTGATTGTAGAAATT